>NC_061488.1:21973078-22135578 GCF_022539355.2 Hippoglossus stenolepis | reverse complement strand
TGAAGTTATAGCCCACCCGGGAATTGAACCCACAACCACAAAGGCACATTAGCAGCGGTGAAAAAGTGATGCGGCACAGTATCATGTCAGCCTCTGTCCCGGAGGTGGCATGAGCCCGCTGTTGTACATTCACAGGCACTAAAGAAGGACTATTTCTGCATCGGTCCATCCTCACCTGACACTGTGCTGACTTTGAAAAGAAGGCTTCAAGGCTTTTTCAGTCCTACTGTCCGTTTGTCTCATCCTTTAATACGCAACAGCTGGGGACTTCAAATGCAAATGAGCACAGAGGAGACATTTTAACGTGTGGAAGTCAGTCTGACGTACAGCCTCACTGAATCATGTTCACTCTAATGCATTCATTTTCTGCATGGTATAACTCTGACAGTAAAAAAAGAAAGGAAGAAGTGCTGCGATTTCTTCAAAAGAAAACCAATCACATGTGCTTCAGATGGAGATGTTAGAATAATGATGATATTATATATATTATGTATAACATCATGCTTTACATATTCTGGATCTATTTTGGCCTCTTAAAAACCTACCTGCTGTATCAGTGATGGGGAACATTCAAGCACTTTTAATGGACCATATCAGATACGATATAAAGTCCTGTCCACTATCTGTCCTTTTTCTGCAATAGATGGGAAAGCTGTCAAAAACATCTGAGCTCCATTAAAACTCTCATCCAATGTACAGTGTTGTGAGAGCTCACAGCAGCCAGCGATGGTTTATCCTTGTGTGGCGGTGGGCGATGAAGAGGAGCTAAAAAGATTACAGTAATTTTTCAAGTGCGGCGGCTGATTAAAATCCAAAAATAAAACTTGAAAATGTGTCTTTAATGCTGAAGACAAAACAAACGGTATAAGACTGACATGTCCTGCATTAATGTAGGCTCACTATACCGTAGGCTAATGGCTGCATTCATAATGCGCCTTTAAACTTTAAGTGATTTACAATTTGCCTCTCATTCCCTCAGTGACACAGGGATGACAGTGAGCTACCGCTGGGGTTAGTATCTTGCTCAAGGACACGGTGACTGGTATATGACTCACTCTCTGAGCATCAGCCACTGTGTTAGGTGCAGTAGTGTTGTGTAAAATAAGTTTTTTTTAAAAAGTTATGAGACTTTTATATTTATTTATTTTATTTTTTATTTATTAGGCCAATACATCTTCTTCTTCAGAGAAATTGATTGTGATACATTACTCTGGTGGCTTGAATCTGCATGAATATTATACATGAGGGTCTATGTATTAACTTGATCTCTTCTTAAACAACCATCCAGAAAAACACATCTATAAAACCTTTATTTAAAACTTGTTTTCACCTTCACTGAATTATTGTGATCTGATTTTTATGAATGCACCAGTGAGAATTGTATTGTATTACTGGTTGGGGAAATCTTGTCCATCACAGTACATTGTATGATGCTGCTAATGATGTCTGCAGACTTTGACATTGGCTGGCTTTTATATATAAAACTCTCCTTGGGTTGGTTCCTTCTGACCTGTGTACATACATGTGTACAACCAAAATCAACATGGCCTAAGCTCTCACATGATTTAAAAAATGTTGGTCCTACGGAAAAGATTTAAAATAAGCTGCCCCCTCTTCCTGAAGTAATCCAAGGACATGACATTGTCAGTGATGGTAAATATTGAGGAATTGTAATGTGATGTATAACAGCTGTATTTGTTAGTATTGTTTTTATTGTAACAGTGTTTTGCTGCCTACTCGGTCGGGTCTCTCTTCTAAAAAACATTTTAATGTAAATGAGAGTTTTCTCTGGTTGAATACAAAAAACAAATACATACATATAAAGTTGCTTTAAATGTTGATATACAACACCTTAAGTCTTAATTTATATCTGTTCATTAGTCTCTCTCTCTCTCTGTTTGCCCCTCTATGTACCTCACTCTCTCTCTCTCTCTCTCTCTCACACACAAGGGGTTTGACGGCGACAGCACTTTTTTAGCTGGCTGACGTACACTAATGTACTAATGGAGAGAGAGAGAGAGGAGATATGGAGAATTAGGGAGAGGGGAGAAGGACAGTTCAACACACACACACACACACACACACACACACACAGGGCGGGAAGTTCTCGGGGGAGCCAGATTTGCAGCACCTCAGCTGGTGGAGAGAGAGCTGAAGGTGACATATAAGTGAGTGTGAGGGAGTGTTGGGATACACACAAAAACTATAAGACCAGGGAACAGCGAGTGCAGTGAGGTACTAGAAGAGAGAACCGGAGGATAATTCAGTCAAACACTAGCACCGCTCACAGCAGAAATATTATCTCTGCATGATTTACACAGTAGACTTCCCTCAACAGCCTCTCACAAAAGCTTCTCTCACACATTCATTTATTTAGGCTCACACACACCTGCAAAAAACACTGCTCCACAGACATATGGATGTGTATTATTACATAGATGCTGTATAGCATTGTGGCAAGTTCGCACACACGACACGGTGTAAACTTTCAGAACACACCTTTGAGCATGTGCAATGCATGTGTGATGTGTGTGTGTGTGTGTGTGTGTGTGTGTGTGTGTGTGTGTGTGTGTGTGTGTGTGTGTGTGTGTGTGCTCAGAGCCTGCGGGAGTCACTCTGGTAGGAAGCTCCATGCAGGAATAAATGACACCAATCTCGCACAAGGCCTCAGAAAAGCCTGTTGTGTATTCTGAGGAAACCGATAAGACATTATTCCGCTAACTTCTAGTTAATGAGATAAAGATGGAATTAGTGTGTGCAGGTGTTGTGCTCATCTGCTCATTATGAGTTTGTATCGGAGAGAAGAGACACTTCAGTCGCTCACACACAAAACAGACAGCGGCCCGACCCAACATTATCAATCATCTCCAGCTTGGTGTTTTTGCCATTTAACCAGGCTGAGCAGCCGATGCGCTGCTTCAATCATCATCTGCCAGTCTAAATGCTACTGCTAATTAGCATTCACATGCTAAATTACCTCCCATCCCATGTTTCCTGATTAGTCTTAATCATTCTGACAGCAAGTAATACTGCTAAGCTTGCAGAGCCAATACACGCACGGCCACCTGAAACTCCAGGAGGAGATCTGAGGCGCTCTCATTGGCTGGATCCAGGGAATTGAGGAGGTTGATACACTGCTTCGACAAGTGGTTCCCAACCCGAGGGCACAACCCCTCCAATGGATCATAAGCTTCATATGAGCAGTCTCAAATTGATTCACAGGCATTAAAAAAATCTTGTCAGTCTAACTGACTTTTCTCTAATTATTGCTGTCTGTGTCAAATACTGGATGGTTCTGTCTCTTCAGGCGTCTACCAGTTATTCTGTTGAAATAGTAAAGACAGATATAGAAAGGAAGAAAATCACTCAATGATGGAAGAAGAACTCGGCTCATTGAGTCAAGTAAACGTTTAAATAAACAATGTAAAATATTCTTTATAACTTTATAAATACACTACAACTAACATCATATTATATAGGACTACTACCACTGACATTATATACTATATCTATACACTAACAGTGAAACTATGCAGTGATTTATACTACGAGCGACCTAACGTACTATATAACATACAATACAACTGGAATTATGTAGCTACTATATTATAAACAATACCACTGCCATTATATACCACTTGATATACTACCAGTGACATTATGTATATACACTATCACTGACATTGTATACCATTTTATATACTAACACTGACATATACCATTTTATATACTACCACTGACATTATGTACTATAGTTTAAACTACCACTTACATGACATACTATATAATATACACTACCACTGACATTATGTACTATATTATATACACTTCAACTGACATCATATATTATGTTATATACTACCACTGACAACTGTATTATGCACCACCACTGTTGTAACACTGAACCGTGTAACATTTTACTGCTTGACTAGTTGATATAGAGCAAGTTTACATACAGTTAGCTAGACCAATACATTCTTGGACTTTCAAGTAATGATTGTGAGTAACTGGATAATTTGACGTCTCTGGGCTTCCACCAGATATTCAAATGAAATTTAGATGTGAACTCTACCTTTGGTGGAGCTCCTCTAAACTCAATGTAGTGAAGTACGATTACAAAAGTGCAATATTTCTATGCCGCACACAACATACTTTATGTTAGACAGGCAGTGAGGTAACTTTTATATAGTGTTAGAATACGGTGGGAGATTATCATACAATACACACAGCAGTGAAGGTTAGGGGTAGGGTAGGTGGATGAGGAAATGTACTGTGTGTCACGTCTGTGACAAACAACAAGTGGAACATCTTGCGTTGGATAATCGGAGTGGGAGTGGGAGGGGGCGAATGAGATGGCAGGAGCAGGTGAACTCCTGTTTCACCTCCGCAGCTCTGAGAAGCCCCGAGTCTCCCCAGTCTCACTCGTCTCCTTGTCTCGAGGCAGTGAAGTGCCAGCGTCGTGTCAATCAACCTGTTGGCACGGTTACCTCGGTAGTGCTGTACTCCAATCCTGTCACTCAGGCTATCTTCCAAGATTGAAACGATGGGTAAAGTAATTGGATTTGCTGCTAGCAGGGAAATGATGAAATGACATGAAACCACCCCCCCTTTCCCAACCACACACACACACACACAAACACACACACACACACACACCTTCACACAGCTCGGAGTAAATCTCTCTCTCTCTCTCTCTCTCTTTCTCTCTCCGTCTGTCTTTGTTTCTGAAACCTGGAAATACCACAGGCTGTCGAGGAGTTTCTTTTCTTCTCCCCTGATGTGGCAGGAGCGCCTTGTTCTCCCAGGTAGACAAAAGAGGCGACGACATGAGGGGAATTAAAGGATTTCCAGGTTTTTACCGAGATCTGAGGAGGGTTTTTTTTTTTTATGAATGTGTGTGGTAAACGGAGCACAAGGCAGCGCACGGTGCAAATAAGTACCCCAACCACTCCTCGTCTACACGTTAAGCACTGTCAATAGAATTTTTCCTTTTAACTTGTACTCTCGCCAAACCGTCTCAATTGCCCCCTGGTGGCTGCAGCATTGGTCAAATCATATTAATCAATAGTTTAAATATACCTCCTCCTCCATATTAGTAGAAAAGTCATGGTACAGTTTAAACAAATTGTTCTCATCAATAGTTTCTGTCATTTTAGACAGTTCTTATCACACTGATGTATGTACAAGTGTTTTTTATGCATTTTTGCATTCATTTTGATTTATATTAGTTATTTGTAAAAAATAAGGTAAAATGTCATGATTGACACCTGAGACTGACCCATGATTGGTCGAGTGTATCGGCGGAACTTTGCTGCTTGGGCAATGTTCCACATTAAGGTTTCAGTTGCAATTAACTATTATTTTTATAATCTACTAATCTGCTGAATAATTTCTTAATTTATCAAAGCGGCACATTCCTATTGCAGAACTAACTGAAATGATTAATCTATTATCATTAATATAAAATAGTTCATTATAAAATGGGACTCATCAATTCAGTGATTAATTGTTCCTCTATTGTTGCATCTGATACACAGACCACCGCGTATGCAGTGCCAGTATTTTGTTATTGTCTTCTCTCTGATAACAACTGTATATTAACAAAGGCCAAACTGTGCCATTAAATAAGAAAATGTCCACTGTTTTGACACAGGGTTGTTAATCAGAAAAAACGTGAAAAGACTTTACAAACAGAATGATAAGTTTAACTGTTTTAAATTGAGAACTGCAGTTTACAAGGAGAGCTAATAAAACACGTTACTCAGAAACTCAACAGTGATGGAAATGTCCGAGGGATTTTGCACATATGCTGTGTGCATCCTGATTGTGTTGACGTCAAGCAGCATGGATTAACGCTGGTGCACGTCACAGCTCCATCTCTCTCACAAAGCACATAGATGCCAACACTTGCTCAATGGACTGTCGATAGGTTTAAGATTTACACTAGTGATTATATATTCATAGATCAATCGATACGGGGAGTCTAGCAGCCGAGACATGTCCACGCAGGCGAACACGCATTTAGCAACGTTCACATTGTATGAATTCTAATGAGTGTGAGCGGGCGCCTGTGTAGACGTCGATACACTGCAGCTTTACATTTCATTAGGCCAAGGAGCACAGTTTAACTCCCAATGAATAGCAATAAAACCACACAGCCCGGAACCATCTCTCTCCATCGGCCTCAGCGTCTTTCTCTCTTTTTCCTCGTCCTAACTCTACCCCCCCGTCCTCCTCCGTCCTGAGTTTTACTCTGTACTAATCTAGTTCAGCCGTTTAACACTTGTTCTCTAATTCATTTGGAGAGAAAAAATTTAATTTACAACCAAACTAATCAACTCTCGGTTCAGAGGAAAGACTTACCAGGCACAGACAAATGTAAAAGCCTCATAAAGTAACTACAGTGTGAGTCACTGCTGATTTATAGTAATTGTTGCCCTGTGTCGCCATTTCCCTGCTCACGCACAGACGACTGCATGTTGCTGCAGCATCTGCATTGATCTGTGCGAGGACACCGGCAGCCTCCACCTCCGTGTTCACCTTCCCTCATCCCCGAGCACAGGAAGACTCGCCGGCTGAGGGGAAATGGGATTCCGATCAGTGGGATATCATCCGGGATCTGCTGACCCCACACGCTCAACACACCCACAAATCATCCGTCTGCACACACACACACATACAGACAGTCCAGGGGTCAGGCGCAAGGACTAGTGGACTAGGTTTCAGTCGACATAGCAAAACGCCAGAGACAGGAAGCTATAAGGAGGCGTGTGTGTCTCTGCGCGGGTGTGTGTGTTGTGCATATCATCATAGCTTCTAAGAAAGCACATTTCCCTGACTACAGAGACACACAGAGCTAAATCCTGAGTGGTCATATTCAAACTACACTGAATAATGTAGATGCCTTTTAGTTTAGTTTAATAGAGCGTGACAGAAAGTAGAATGTAAACACGTTGAGATAATTTGAAATAAAGGACACAAGCACCTACAAAATAATAGTGGACTTCAAAGAACATTCTGGAAACTTTTCAAAGTTAAATGCCAATGACATTAAAATATGCATCTAACTTTTGTTATTTCATTATTTTAAATTATGTATGTATTAATTCAATTATGATTCTTATCCTCAGGTGATTGTTTATTGGAGTATCTGGAACACGGACACACTCCGACGTGTCCTGCTGAGGAAAGAAGTGGAAAAAAATAGAAGAAGAAACACGCTCGCAGCGGCTCAGTGGGAACTCAGATGAAGGAGTAGCTGATTGGCACACGCACCATGCGGTCTACTCAACAGGGGTACTTGAGGTGCACACACATACACCTACTGTAAACCCACAGGCACACACACAAAGGGACGCCATGCTGCCACGCTCTATGCTGAACATGACGGGAAATTACTGCTATTACTACTTACTGCTAGATTTTGAGGCTCCCGTTGCAACACTAAGCACAGACCACACACACACACACTCATGCACATTATTGGGATTCTTATCGGCTACGGTACTCAGAGGACCAATAAGAAATCATCTTCACGCCCACCTACAGGCAACACAGAAACCCTCCCTGGCTCTTGGCAGACCCTGGGAGTGGACCACCACACAACACTCAGCAAGGTAAAACGCACACAGCTCCAGATTGTCAAGCAGCATGAGCTCCACGCCACACATCACCCAAAGAATCACTCATACACACACACACACACACACACACACACACACACACACACACACATTTACAGCTGATGCAATGAGATTTTTGATGACAAAAGTATTTGTCAACAACACCAAAACCAAAGACTTTTGAAAACACATCACAATATGACACAACGTTGTTCCAAAGTGAAAATGGTTTTCTACAATGCACAACACAGACACACGGACACACACACGGACACACACACGGACACACACACACACACACACACATTTTTGTACTTCTATCTTAGTGAGGTCACTCATTGGCATAATGCATTTGTCAGCCTCTTACCCTAACCTTAACCACAACAACTAAATGCCTAACCATAACCATAACCCTAACTCTAACCCTAACCCTAACCCCCAAACCAAGTCTTAACCCTCAAACAAGCCTTTGAAAAAGTGAGGATTGGCCAAAATGTCCTCACTCTGCAAGGACTATGCTCAAAATGGTCCTCACAATGTAGAGTACAAGTAAACACACAAACACATTCTCTATCTCTCTCACTGACTCACTGTGATTTATATCTCTCACCATTCAAACTGTATAAGCAGCATCCGGTGACAAAATCCAGAGAAGACACAATGAAAAATAGCACACTGGAGTCACATCAGATGGAAATCCTATTAAATTGTGTCTGCAAAACAGCATTCTTCCTCTAGCTGTGATATTTTTATTAAAAAAGTAAGGTTTTGACCCAAACTTGATTAAATGTTTTAAGAGTTTTCCCAGCCACACAGCCATGAGATCAGAAGTAGAGTTCCAAGGTTTTCACATCAAAACCACCATAGCGATTTCAAACTGCGTGTAGACACAAACACAAACTTCAGGAGACCTACCTTCTTCATGTGTCCGCTGCGAGTGCCTGTGAACGCCACAGTGTGTCCTCGGTAGTCATAGGCCGCCACGGAGGTCATGCCGTCGTCCTTGTCCACGTAAAGCGGGATGCCCTCGATGGCTGTGGTGCCCCCTAGAGGCTGGTTGAAGTCCTGGCCGCAGAAGTTATCGTCTATCTGCAGAGGCTGGGGTGTTCAGAGAGGGGTGAGGAGAGAAGGAGAGAACGCCATTAACACCTTTTAAATCTCTTTCTTTAAAATAACATTAATTCTTAAATAAGGGGGAGGCTTTCCATCTCCTCAGCACTTAGGAGACGTTTTATGGTGCTGGAGCGAAGCCAAGCCGCTGCAGATTCAGTGAGAAATGGTGTGAAATTAATGGGCGTCGTTAGGAAAATTAACTTCAGTTTCTTCAACTCCCTCCTATAGGACTTTTTTGAAAAGCGATCTAATCTCACCGGTACGCGCTGAAGTCTTCTGTGATGGGAGGTTTTCCCCTCCGTACACTCCTCCTTTGATTATTTCATAGGACATGATGTCAACCCGAGCAATTTAGCATCTCAGCATGGTTCGAATGGATGAATGAACAGCTGTTTGTTAATGTTTTAAATATTGATTTCTTTGTATACAGCGTTGGCAGTGTTGTTTCTAATAAGAGACAAGCCAATATGGGGAGTAAATCAAAGGGAACTGGAATAAACATGGAGGGGGAGGGGGAGCGTACGAGCAGGACAGTGGTGCAGATGACAGAGAAATGACAGGAAGTAAATTATAGGTCAGATTAGCATACCATAATCAAAGTGTCTCGTACAGGCACCCAGATATGCTGATATGTCACGTCTGATTTATGAACATACCGTGTGTGTGTGTGTATGTATGCGGGGGGGGGTGTAATAGGCATGCCATTAAAAGCCTGTGATAGGTGTGTACGCATCAGGAGGTTCCCCTGACTCTGACATGTGTATGAGAGATAATCGACAGCATCTGTATTACCGGTACTACGTGACACACACAAATGCACACACACACACACATACACACACATGGACTCCTGATGAAAAGCACACAAGAAAAAAGACACAACTTCAGTTCCACCTCTGACAGGAGATTTAAGAAGAACACACATTGAGATACAAATAGCATATTCGCAATAGTCAGGTGTCAATCAAAATGTAGCCTAAATGAAAGAAATCAGTGAAATATAATCTGATTTCACACACATTACCCACTAATATGATTTTAGGAGGCAGGTGGTTCACTGAGACAAAACAGCTGGTGGTCCATTGAAGGTAGAAAATATGGTGGAAAGATGGTTTTTTGTTTCATGTATTAATTTGAACAACACAGATCTGATGATCTATTTTAAGACTAGTCATCTGAGAAAAAGCTTGACAGATGTTTAAACCACATGTTTCACACCAGGATTCCTCTTTGTCCCATCGCAATTTGTTGCACTTTGTCGTAGCAATACAACCATCATGTCCACAAAAAATTTGTTTTTGCACTTCTAACATTTTATTAATGTGCAAATTGACACCTGCAGTGAAAACCATGCGAGAGAAAAAGAAAAGATGCTCAGGAATAATCACACAAACCTTCAGAGGGAATTCACTTATAGACTAAATTTAAATCATGTAAACAGCAACACATAAACTTAAGGCTACACATTCGCAGGGAAGGTAATTGTGCGCACACACACACACACACGCACACACACACACACACACACACACACACACACGCAAACACACACATTCCCTTGACAGCTTTGCAGTTTTGTAGGGGTGGTGTGATTGATTAGTCTTTATGGAGATACTTTGTCTTGTAATGAACAAGAGAAAGCTGGCATGTTCATTTGTGTTATTGTGCGGGGCTTGATCGTGTGTGTTTGTGTGTGAGTGTGTGTGTGTGTGTGTGTTATGCAGGCTTAAATAAATTTTGCCAAAATGCCTGTGGCGGACATTGTCTGCCTTCTACCAGACTTTCAAAGGCAGCTAGAAAAAACAGCAAGTTTAACTTGAATGAACAAAGACACAAAGTGAGTCAAAGGGAGTGAGGGAGGGGGTGACACACACACACACACACACACACACACACACACACACACACACACACACACACACACACACACACACACACACACACACACACACACACACACACACACACACACACACAGCTTTGGCTTTTGCATGATTTACATAAACATGTTCTAAATTTTGGAAATGTTTTGCAAGTGATTTGAGTGATGCAGAGAAGATGGAGACAGATATGAGGAAGAGGAGAGAAAGGGGGGTAGGAATGCAGGAATAAAGAGCGAGAGAGAGAGAGGGGGGAGGAAGAGGGAATAGAGTATAGAAAGAGATGGCCATGCCTCAGTGACAATGTGAACCCTGGCCTTGTATCCCTGCCACAGTCGCCCTTCGTTTCCTCTGATAAAGACCAGAACCAGATCTCTATCCATTTCTTTCACTCACTTCCCCCTCTTTCTTTTTCTACCACCTTTCCCAACCTTGTTTTCCCTCTTT
This sequence comes from Hippoglossus stenolepis, assembly GCF_022539355.2. Classification (NCBI taxonomy): domain Eukaryota; kingdom Metazoa; phylum Chordata; class Actinopteri; order Pleuronectiformes; family Pleuronectidae; genus Hippoglossus; species Hippoglossus stenolepis. The sequence continues at coordinate 22,124,516 of NC_061488.1, read as the reverse complement.
CCCCTGCATGCTCTGTATTAATACTTTTCCCTCATCGTTTTCATTTTTGGTGGGAACTCATGTCCTTCCCAGAGGGTTAGTCTGTTTACCCTGCTTTCACATGCCTGCAGCTGTCTGAGACCGTCTTTCTTTCCTTCTTTCGTTCCTCCCTTTATCGGGATGATGATCACAGGTCACATGATGGTTGAGGTACATGACTAGGGGTCAAAGCATTGCTATCGAATATCTATACCACTATTGTTCTGCTGCATCAAAAAAAACGGCTGCTGTCCAAAGCAAAAGTCTGAAGAAACACAACCCGGGTAGAAAAATGTTTATAATAGTAACTCGCTGTACCATCGTTGGGCCTGGATTTATTTACAGCAGGCGCTTCACTCTTGTAAACTCATCTGCATTCCCAGTGTTTGTCATGCTCGCGCTGACGTGAGATCGCCATCTTCCCATCGCCGTCGCCGGCATGCTGGGGATGCTAATGGTTTGTTATGTTTAGCCTGACTTGCATCATTACCATAGAGTCAACAGCTCAGATTGAGGCACAGTGGAGCGTTCAGTCGACGTGTTTTCACTGCAGACAAATGTGGCTTCACACAGACTTGGCATCTGCTGGCTGTTTTGTGCCTTGTAGACATGTAATTCCTACAGTCTGCTCTGTCACTCCTCCGCTGCGACTCATTGAGGAGACGCTGGAAAAATTATAATCAATGATACAGACATGAATGAAAAGCCTTCAAAAATACATCTGACCACCGTGTGCTCACATTAATGTCTATGACTAAAAACAGGTAGTCATGATCATGTATGACATTATATACATATATAAAATATTAACCAATGTAATAATTATTCAATCATGTTTAATGCAGGTCCACACGGTGACCCCAATGACACAACACTGTGCCTCATACACTGTGATCTGGTTGCAAGTGTAAATGCACAAAGTGTTTGAGACAGACCGAAACCCCATGGATGTACCAAATGCACCCACATGTCAAGCAGGTGTAAAAGCCCCTGTCTCTTCCTGACACATGTGTACGCTTGTCTCCTGCCCTGAGCTGTCACTCTGCAAATCCAGGACACCGTCAGTGGATATAACCACTCGCAGGGTCGGTCCCCTGTGACAGTGGCAGCCAACGTTACAGTGTCATTGGCTGGTGTCCCTGTTGCTCCTGAGAAAATGACCCCAGCGATTTTGGGACAAACAACCATGCCCGTGTTACTCTGAGCTGCTGTGGCATTTATCTGATCCCTGATCAGCCCAACCAGTGACTGATGTGTGTGAGGGAGAGAGCAGGGACATCCTGGTGCAGCTATACTGGTTGTTTGAGTGTTTTTGGACAGTTAAACACTAACAAGTGCATGACCACCACTCTCTGAACTGGAGTAGTGCAAAAAGTAGCCAAAGAAAACCAAGACGGATTCCAGATTTTTGATCTGACCAATAGAGTGTAAGCGTAAGTTAAAGTGCATGAAGAGCATCTCATTCAGATGCAGTTAGAATGACTTTGAACACGCACTTCACATTGGTCCATCCAGGTGCACTGTTGGACCTCGTGTGTACTGTATGTCCAAGAGAGGTTTGACATTAGGATGTGCAGCCAAGGCCATTTCTGACTAAATCAAGACATCCACTGGACTTGAGCACACTTTGATGAAATTATCATTATCATTAGACATAAAGTTAAGTGACTGTGGATCGGGAGGTAGAGGGGGTTGTCCACTAACCAGAAGGTTGGTGGTTTGATCCCTAGCAACTCCACTGTGCAGTCTGAAGTGCCCTTTGGGTGAGATACTGATGGCTGTGACGACAGTGTATGACCGATTGCGTGAATGGGTGAATGCGACTTGTACTGTACATACGTGTTGAGTGGTCTGGTAAAGCACAGTTATATAAACACAGTCCATTTACCAGTTAAGTTACTCAAGACAGAATTGAAATGAAGACGTCTTGTCCAACACATTACTGTAATACCTCAGCTCACTGAAAGCTAGGGTTGGTCATGCCTGAGATGGTGCCAGTATGTTAATAACAAAATAACAGTTTGTTTGATACTTTACGTTAAGCATGACAAACTTATCTTTCTCAGATGAAGGAGAAGAAAACCCTTGTAAAGTGTGTCTTATGAGGACTTTGATCTAAATCAAAACAATCTAAACATTAGGTGCATTCATACCTGAAAAACATGATTTCTATTTTTGGATTGGATGTGGATTGGATCCCATTACATTTTTATGACTTGAGAATCTTCACCTATGATTATACAGGCTTTGCTGTAAATCTGTGTCAGAGTCCTTTACTGGGTCTCTAACATAAGGTGACCTGCTGTAGTCTTTTATTAGGTCTTTTATAAGCTCCATATAGTTTGTCCCTGTTGGCCTGCTGCACCTCTGACCGTGTTATTATTATTAATGCATATCGCTCATGCCCAGTACACTGTACATAGCATCGCACACACCCACACACACACAGAGACACACACACACACACACACACACATTTGTTCTATTTCCAGGGGGTTGGACAAGGACAGAGTCCCCTGTGTTGTCCTTGCTGAAGAACTCTGCTGCACACAGACGCAGGCTGGCCCCTGGCATCACACACACACACGTACACACACAGACACACACACACACACACATAGACTACTGCCAAACTCTGGCTGGGTGAATGATGACTGGGTGATGAGGGAAAGAGTGGGGCAAGTGAGATCAAGGGAAAGGAGAGGAGACGGGGAGAGAAAGCCATGGAAGAAAGAGGGAGATAGAGGGGAGGGACATGGGGGAAGGCTAAGGGTCAACAGTGCTCTTGTCGCCACTAATGAGCCTCAACCCAGGAAGAGAGAGGGAGAGAGATAGAGAGAAGGAGAGAGAGCGAGTTTGGATTCATGAATTCTCCATTAAGCGTGTGCACATGAGAGCCGCACCGAGCAGAATGTGGTTACAACAGATGTGGCACTGGAGAAAACGTGTTACCTGCATCCCTTGTAAAACTACAATCACAGTAAACGTCTGTCTTTGTTGTGCCTTCTTTTCTCTATAGCTGCACTCAGATTTGCACGGAAGTCCAGACATTTTTCAGAAAGGGGCTGTCGATGAGGATGCAAATGTCCAAGACCAAGTGTTACAAACACTTTTTAGAACTTTTGGTGCCAGCCCCCTCTGAACAACCCCAGCAGCGTACACGGAAAATGTGCAAGTGAGCCCCTGTGAGAATAATGTGGATGACGTTTCTAACACAAGAGGAAAACGAAACTGGAACAACACAACTATCTCAGAATTGAACGAGGTGCCAAACACGTAGAAGACACATTTTAAAGACTACGTTCGAGAGTCGATGTGCTGTTGTAAACAAAAAAAACGCAAAGGAATATATTTATCATGTCCTTTCTCCTTCATGCTCTACTCAGGCGCCACTTCGCCCCTGAATGCTCCCGACAATTTACTGTTGTTGTGAATGCGTCTGACCCAAACAATCCCCTGCTTCTTCATATGTGAAAGACAAAACCCCGAAAAATGTCCAGACCCAGTTTATGTCTGATAACAGCTTCAGTTTGCACCAATTACTACTTTCAGACTGTTTCAGTATGTACATTCAATATGTGTTTAACATGAATCCATTCAAATGAACCTTAACATAAACAGCTTTGTGCAACAGCCTGAGACCACCTTCCCTTTTTTGGATTCAAAGCTTGGGATCCCACTGTGTACGTATTTCATCTATTGTACTTGAGTTCATTTTACCACAATCAAAACACTTGTGCATATGTAGATTCTAAAACCTTAATAAACATTGCATAAAACATTGGTCCTGTTGTGTTAGTTCATTACAATATGTGTATGTGTGCATCTCTCTTTCCATGTGTGTCTCTCTCTCTCTCTGTTGTCACTTCACTGCAGTGTAGTTTATTGGGAATGAAAGCAGCTACATCCGTCTTATCAACTTCAATTGTCAGCACATTGTTTTTCAAATCCTCGCTCATTTGCAGAGATGTAAGAAAACACTGAGAGATCGCATCCCACATAGGGAGAAAAGGAGAGAATGGGCGAGCTAGAGAGAGTGACCGAGGTAAAGGGGAAGGGAGAGAGAGGGAGAGGGGGGGAGAGAGAGATGTTGTCAACATGGTCTCCAGAGAGCCAGATGTCTCAAGCATCTCATCATACAGCACTGGCATAAACACATCGCTCTAATCCCAGGGTGAATGAGCGAATGTGTGCGAGTGTTTCTCTGAGTGTGTGAGTGGGACGGTGTGTGTGTGTGTGAGTGCGCGCGCATGTATATGTTAAACATAGCTCATGCCTCGTTCCCATGTGAGAAAGATAATGTTGAAGTGTGAGTTGTACCACTGAGACCTTGCCAGCTGATGCAATGAACAACAGAACTTGCAGAGTGGAAAAATGCATTTAATTAAGAGAGGGTTAGTGTGTGTTCATCTGTTTTTTTTAAAGGAGAGGAGATGGGAATGGACTGCCAAACTTCAACAGGTCAACAGCGCACACGCACACACACACACACACACACACACACACACACACACACACACACACACACACACACCCTGGCTGATATACAGGTTGTTGTTGTTATGACTTGGCGTTGCAAGCGGAGAACAACACTGGTTGGCCTTTAGATTCCCCCAGCGAGCCAATATCTGCTCTCTAATTGGTCATTAATGAGTGTATGTGTGTGTGCATGTGTGTGTATCTGTGTTTGTTTGTCATGAAAGAGAGAGAAAGACAGTGTGTATGTGTGTGTGTGTTATAGGGACAGGGGCTGCAGTGGGGATCTTAGACATCTGTCCCATAGACTGGGCCACTCGAAGCCTTGACCCGCTTAAACCCAAACACACACACACACACTTTGTTGATCAATGTGGAAGTGTGTGCATGTGGGTGAGAGAGAGAGTGTGTGTGTGTACTGGGAAAGGGGAAAGTGTACAGCCTCTCCAACATATCCACAGACACACACACACACACTGTGGACTTGGTGCAGACATCTGGCAGTACATTCTGCTCTAATGGAGACAGAACTGCAGGCATCTGCATCTCACACCCACGCACACACATGCACATGCTTTCACACACACACAAAAACACACACATGTCTGACTTTTATTACGTAATAATGACTATTGTAACTTTATAAGCATAAGAAAAGAAAGACAGTTTGTCACAAGTATCATTTGTGTTGATATTTCCCAGGATAATTTAAGGTCGCGTGGATATTGATGCTGAATATTGAGGAATTTAACATGAGTTAAATGACAACACCACCTGTGGTCATGACAAGAGCTAGAATGCAGCCTTGAAACAAGAATGATTTCTGTTTGCTGTCGTCACTTTCAAGTACCATGGGGAGTTTCGGACACAGCGGTGGCGCCATGGTTTGGATCCTGTGGTCAAGTAGCATACACAAAGGGACGCATGTTAATAGACTGTTCAATCATTGCTGGTGGTCGTAATGCAGAGGGGAACATGACTGCTGGCCAGTGTTAAAATATACACAAAGTAGATTTAAAATATCTGAGAATGTCGAATGAAAAGTACAATGAAGGACTAATTTACCCAAAAGCTTGTTTTCATTTAAGGTTTGGTACAGTTCCACGAAATAAAAATACTGGAAGTAAAAATATGTACTTTTTCTCAGTCATTGATGAATAATAATAAATTAATTTATCAATACACACACAAAGAAACATGATTGTAGACGTAGTTGATCTGCTGTTTAATGGAAAGTAGCTAAAACCTGCTCAGGTCCCTATGTGTTGCTAGATAAAGCAATACAACAATTAGCATATGCATGCTATCATAGAGTTTTTGGTATATTTTGTGTTGGCTGGTTTCTGCCCTTTATCCGTTTCGCTCTTACGTCTAAGAATGTAAAGGAAAAGTCAGACCTTGTGCAGCAATATTGGTCTTCTGTGTAAAGTTTAAAAAAAATAAAAATAAAAAAAACGAACTTCATCACTAGGCGCTGTCCTGATGATGTAATACAAAAGGTTCCCACTTTATTTTGAATGACAGCCAGTGAGGAAACTGACACTAACTTCATTACATTCCTTATGGAAATGTGACGGTGTTGGAAGAACAGCCAACAATTTGATGTTTTGTATGGTTCTGTTTCTTGCATAGAGAGCAAGGCATCACTGGACTGATTCTTTATTTATTTTTGCCAAATGGTTTTTTACTTTTCTGCGAGTTCACCAGTGGGGGCAAGACCCTTCTACATTTCAGCATCTGTTGTTTTGGCTCGGGTGAAATGAGGAGTATTGAGTTGGAGATGGAGGGAGAGGCTGGCAGCGAGGAGATGTGCTCTGGTGGAACGAGGAGCTGCAGGCGAAAGAGAGACCGGGAGAGACTTGGGCCCCACAGGTCAGAGGCAGAGGAATAGCTGGGATGCCATGAGATCAACATTTACTTTGCAGCTAGATTTATTCCACACTGGTACTTTGCTCATTCCCTACCCGAACTCCGATCTGGTTTACTTTTATTCTTCGATTCCTTTCGCTGTTTTCGAACATTCTTCCCCTGCATCTTTCTTTATTTTGTCACTCCCCTTCTCTGATTGAAAACACATGTATGGCGCTGTAACATAATGGTGAAAAAGCCTGACTGACCTGCAACCCTGAGGTGTGAACGTGTGTGAAAAAAGTAACAGCCACGTGTGTCTGTGTCAGTTGTAACCCAAACATTTCCTCTCTATTTTCTTTCTTTAAGTAAAAAAAGGAAAGAGTAAAAGATAAAATTAAATAAGAAATGATCCGTTAAGGTCCTAGAATAATCACTTTATTGCCTCCTTTGTTCCTTCCTCCATCGTTCAAAACAATAATCCACACATGCGGGAGGCTTCATCAGCGAGCCTCCATTAGTCACACTCAATATACTGTGAAACACCTTGAAACACTCTTTTGGGATAATTGAGTTTAATTGCAGAGGTTAGACAAGGTGGCTGAATCATGAATGTGAGCCTGTTGCTTTAAGTGCAAAAACAAGGCGGAGGGCGTTCAAAATCCCTGCCAGTCTCGTTTTCTGTATTTTTTTTTTGGCTGTCGTTGCTCCCATGAGAACATTTTCTGGGTCATAATTTCATGAAGGTGTGGAGAAAAACAAAATGCACAAAGTAAAAGGAATCCCGTGGAGAGAGAGAGGCAGAGAGAACTGGAGGAAGTTAGGGCTGAGCTCCAGTGCTCCGGTGTCAGCTGGACATATAGGTTAATGTGCCACAGTGGGACAGTAGCTCACTCTCTTTACCCCAGATCGCCCCGGCCTGCAACTGAGCTGACGCCACATGGAACGCTCCGCTCTGAGGTTTGGCTTCTCTGGCACAGCAGACGTTTGGTGACAGCAGCGATGCAGATTTTAACGATCGGCCGGCTGTGGATGTGGTTTTTTAATGTTTGTGTCCCAAGCATTTACAATTTAATCAAACATGGACTTTTATTTCAATATAAAGGGAGAATTCCACATATCAAAAATCCTGGAATGTTACTTTATATTCATGTTAAATTATAATAATTCACATTTCATCAGTTGTTGGATTTCATAAGGCACATTTACTTATTGTTATTTTTTCATTTATCTTTACTTAAGTAGATGTATTTTCATGTACTCTTTTCTTTTACTCCACTACATATATCAGCAAATATCTGTAGTTTCTACTCCACTTCATTTAATAATACATCACATTACATTCTCACATTGTTTTTTTGTCTTTTTAAAGGCCTATAATTCAGATTTTTTTTATTTGAAACTATTTAAGACCCGCCGAAACCCTTAATCAGCATCAGGCCTGGTCTACATATATATAGTTATGGATTGGTATCAAGCTAAATATTCCCACTGGAATGTCAGGCTTTGCTTTGCTGTGCTCAACAGTGTCTGGTCCACTTGCGCCAGGCTGTCACAATGTTAGAGTGAGTGTGAAAAATGATCTGGCCTCATGAGTGACTCTGAGCTCTCTGACACCTGGACTGGCACATTACACAGGTTCAGATACAGTCAGTTGTCAAACAGGCCCTTTTCACAGCAGACAATTTGACATGTCACAGAGGGAGAAGCACACGTCTAAATAATGTGTTGATTACAGATTCATTGTCAATGTAACCAACTGGAGCTGTTGGATGAGTCAGAATGATTCTACTGTGTTCAAGGCCTTAACTTCTGCAACATTAGCAGTTCCTCACATGTAGCCAGTGAGATCTAAGAAGACTCCACTTTATGAAAACCCCTGTACAACTGCACGTCGGCCAACAACACCATCTTTTCTCCAACGGATATCATCACTTCCAGGAGTCAAACACTCTCCCAGTTCATCTTAGATAATGATAAACTTAAAAGTATTGAACCCAGACTTTCGCTATTTCAATCATGAGGACTACTCCCTACTACATTTAGTAATCTGATATTTCAATGGGCCAGATAATCTTATATTATACGCATTATATAATTACATGATTGCATAATATTATCACTTCCTCCAAGGAGTTTGTTTTCATGTGCGCTCAGCAGGATTATTCAAAACCCCACCTGACAGATTACCAGAAAACTCTGGAGAAAGATGTTGTTTTGGTCAAGCAAGAACCCATTCAACTTTGGTGCAGATCTGGATTAGGGGCAGATCAAGCATTTCTTTTTTTCTCGTTCTTTACCAATGCCGGACAGGACATTTTGCAACATTTTAATTATTTTCGTGTGAATCTTGATGAAAAAAATCCCGACACATTAAGGGATTTGGTATCGATGCTGTAAAATTTTGTGCGGACCCAAATAAAAATCCAGATCTAGTGGAATTAAAGGTTGTTTTGTAGGGGCGTAGGTTTCTATTCAGCTGCTGTATGCTCAGATCAAACTGTTTCCAGTTTTGTTTCCTTGGATCAGAATCAGGGCTAAAATAACTTGATGGGGGACATCCCTAATAGATATCTAAATCTCCATAAATCTCTCGAAACAGATGTCTAGACAGGCAGATGATAGATTCTGTTAAACTTTTGCGTGGGGGACACATCTGCTACTTTTGGCCTACATTTACCAAATGTAGGCAAACATCACATAATATGCGAGTGTGCCAACATGCTCTTTCTATGTAACACAAGCCAGATGATGCTCTTAAAGCCCCACTGTCCATCTGAGCACTGCAGGACTACAATCTGTGTAATCTGAACTAAAGCCCTTCCTGACAGCCATAATCCAATTATTACAGACCACTGCAGGGATTCACCCAAACAAGGGAGCCTGTAAAATACTGTTCAGGGAAAAGTGGAAGGCAGTGAAGGAGCACAGGTCCAAGTAGACACATTTGTGCACATGGCAGCACACACATTGCTTGACATGCTATGCACAATTTAACATTTAGGTGACAAGGTTTTGGTTTTTGTTGTTTGTCCTTTGGAACAGGAAAAATCTAATAAGTATGGTTCAATGTTATTTTTTTTAAACATGTCATTGTGGTATTTGTTTTATTTTAGATGCAGGACATGTTCAATTTACAAGGGGCTCAGTTAGTGCAGTAACTTTCATATGTTCATATGTCATCACATAAATGTGTGAGTGTGTCTGTGTGTGTGTCTGTGTGTGTGCGAGCGTGCGTGCGTGTATGCAGCACACATCTTCACACCCTTCACACAAAAATATGAAGCCAGGAGATATGTTTAAGGTTGATCTCATCTCAAAGCGCCCGCTGCACTGCTAGCAGGAAAACACAAGCACAGCTGAGACAGACTGCTTTAGAAACACACACACACACACACACACACACATAGAAATATATGAATTCTCAAACACATATAAACAGAAACACACATGAATACATTCATGTCTGTCATAAACCTACAAAAAAAGATACAACCCCCAGCATGAACCAGATAAATAAATAATCACACTCTTCATTAGATGCTGCTGGGTCAGCAGTCTGAGTGTGCTGCGGAGATCTGTGTTGACCAGTTGCAGGTTTGAATAAAGTCGAGAAGTTGTTGGATATTTGACCCAGTTAAGCAGTCATGAGAGATATAAATGGGACTTTCACAGTGTTTAGTTCCCTCTGAGCAGATCGTTCTCCGAAAATCAGAGATGATATGATCAAGGAGAAAAGCAAAGTTGGAGGTTATTGAGTCGTTGCAAAACTTAACCACAACTAATTACCGACTTCCTACCGATACAGAACTGTTCATTATTGTGACACTAACACTGACGCTTTTAAACTTCAATATGTCTGTTGATATTTTTGTAGTGTGTCAACATGTGAAATCTCGTTCAGACCACTGGCGAGTTTCAGGGAAAAGGGTCACACAGCTTTAAGGCTAAGCAGCCGCAAGCTCCATAATTCTACAAATCCACAAGAAGCTGACACCATCATGAGCCTATAGCAGCCATTAATCCTTTTTGTCATGTGCTAGAGTTAACAATGAGCACCACTATGCAATAAATTTAGTTCACAGAAACCATTCATACTGTAGTTGGATGCGAGAAATCTCCCCATTGAGAATTTACTATAAATTAGGAGGGTTTCACAGCATGATGGGCCCCGTGTGATTCAGCCCGAGGCGGAAAATATCACAAGACAAAAACATATGGGGAAGTGTTACAGCTGGAGTCATTAAAATGACTGGAGGTGCTCTATGTATGGAGCATTTTGCACCGCCATGCATCAAAATGTCTCGAGAGGCAGAAAACTGCACCTCATCAAAAAGGGTTTCTCCCAATGGGCTGAAGTCTCGACAGCATTTGACAGCAGTTCACCTCAGCACTGCATGCACAAAAATTCATCTCTACAAGTCATTAAATCTCCCACTGAGTCGTGAAAACTTAAAAAGGGAAAAACTCTACCTCGAACCTGAGATAACACCATCTGTTCCCAGCTCCTCGAGAAGAAAATGTCATAATCATGACACATGTCGGCTCCTGAGTGACTTTGGCTCCATTTTCATCGTTTTTATGGTTAAATAATGTCAACGCCTAAGAAAAGGACTTTATTTAAGAGAGTTTCTTCATAAACATTACAATTTCTGTATTTATTTGCAAATTGCTTCGACTAAAACGTACATTAGTTAAAATTGTATTCAAACACGTCTATAGAGGATTATTTCCACTCATGTGTTGGTGTTACAGTGACATTTTTAGTATATAGGTTGGATATCAACACGCTCATCATATTGTTATTTTAGGTACAATAGGCAGCAGACAATGCTGTTGAAGTTAGTTGAAAATAAATTGGCAAAAGAACCAGATATTTGTCAGCAACTGATGGAGACCAAACTAGAGCTAAAACCACAGTGAATTTGGACATTCATAGGACGTCCGAAGACACATATTTGCTGCCTTTTACAAGGTCAAAACATCAACATCAAAAAGAACGTTACGAATGAGAATACCATGTCTGCTAGGAAATTTGAAACTACTCAATGGTGGTGAGTGTCTTGCACAATGTGATACTTTACTGGACTGGATCAACTGGACTTTATCAATGTTTTATCCATTGGTGAGTTGTGTCAGTTTGGTTATTGTTTGCTTGATGGTGATCTGACAGAGGCACTTCTTAAACCTAATTCAGTGACTCTGTCTGAAACGCTTAGAGAGTCGTAGCTCTCCAAAGATAAGTCACATTAATGCACGTTCCTTCACTGAAGTTGTGAACACAGTGAAGTTGTGGACTTATTAATACAACGCTCTTTAGCAATCACAGTATATTTATTTCATAATTGTACGGTCCCATAATTTAAAATCAATTATTTACTTGCGCACAGTGGTTGCTTATCTTTTGCGCTAATGTATAAAATCCTTACAGTTTAATCTCTTATCCCAGCCAACTAGAAATGTTCAAACTGCAAGTCAAATACTTGAAAATGTCTATAATTGGTATCCTGAATGCCTAAAGTAGCTTCTGCCACCTTGTCACTTAAATACCCACAAATGTGAAAAGCAATTTTCTGAATAATACAGGAATATCCCATCAATACCACTTAAACATGTTTTTTTAGGAGCCAGGATAAACCATTTTCATTGCATGCTACATACGGACATTAACAGGCATCACTCATTAACAGATAACGTTTCTTTATCACATATTATGGAAATATCACTGAGCATAATGTAAGTGCAGCCATTAGAACAACCCAGCAGGTCCAAGGCATGATGCAATGTGGGTGATCCATCCACTGAGGCATAGTCTAACGGTAATGAGACGAAAGATACAATAGAAAGAAAGAGCGTGAATGAAGAAAAGGGAAGCGCGCACACACACTCACACACACACACACACACACACACACACACACACACACACACACACACACACAAGCTCGCGCACACACAAACACACGCACACACACAACAGTCACCACCCGCCTGGAAGAAAGAATACAAAATGCCACAGAAATAGACTATAATCCTGGCCAGCAGTGATCAACACTGATAAATATTAATAAGCACTATTATGCTCTGAGAAAAAAAGGGAGAGAGAGAGAGAGCAAGAGAAGGAGAGAAAAGACAGTGAAAGGGGCAGAGAGAGGTAGGGACAGAGAGGAGACAACAACAATAGACTGCTTGCAATATGTTATTGCAAGCAGTTTTCCTTCCGACATCCACCTGGTGTTTTTGTAGACAATGCAGACTCACGTGCCCACACAGACACACACATACACACATTTCTTATTATCAGCCTATTTTCCTATGTTTGCCTCCACTATTGTTTTGTCCCTCTCCTTCACAGGCCAGGATAAGAGGTGGGCACGCACACGCACACACACACACACACACACACACACACACACACACACACACACACACACACAAAGGAGCATCCAATGAGAGGAGAGACGCAGAAAAAAGGAGATAAGGTGAGTCCTAAACTCGCACATGTATATACACAGAGGATAGTATCTCTCCCTCTCTCTCTCTCTCTCTCTCTGTCTCTGCCTGAATCAGTCTCATTAGTCATGCTGAAGCCGTAGCGCTGCTGGGTCGGCCTGCTTACAGAGCTGTAGAGCTGGATGGCAGCCCACAGCCAGCGAAGGTCACCCACCGCTCAGTTTTAACTCTCACAAGACCAACGCCGGCCACTTCTCTATAATGAGTGGACATAAAGATGCATAGGGAGAGACCTGCAGTGTGAGCCACACCCATCGTGGTGTGGATGTGGATTTACAAGCTCCTTTTTTGTACTTTTAGAAAATGTCTAGCTAAGCTCTTCTGTTATCATACATCGTTTCTGAGAAAGACACTGCAAGCAAATGCAAACAAGCTTCATCAGAATGTATCCAAGTTCAGCATCTACAATTCGACATTAAGTCTTATATGAACTGTGTTGTTGATTTGCAAAATCTACAATATATTTGGACATCAAACCTCTGTCCTCAAGTGTAAATAACGTGAGATATTTTCCACAATGCGTCTGCTTCTAGGATTGGTTGGATAATGTATTCATCCAAACCAATCTGAATAAGACATGAAATGACATAGAATCCACTGGCTGGTGAAAGATGTCAGAAATGCAATTTTAAATAAAGGTTATATGGCCATGAAAAAAACATGTGAGCCCAAGATTGACTGACCACAAAGACGTTTGTTGGTAGAAAACCTCTGGAAGTGTTTTGACAAAAAAGGAGCATCTTTAAATATTTACATAATAGGTATGTTGCACTAAAAATCACCATAGTCATCACAAAATCTGACATCAAACCCTACATCCTACATCCGATAGCGACCGAGATTTGATCCACCTTTAACACTGTGACTTTAACAATGCCTTTACCTACAGCTTTCTTTTTGTCTTTGGTTGAGCACAATGCTTCTTTTTGAAAAAGAAAATCCTGTGTCAGATTCAGTGAGCCAGAGTATCAGGTGCTGTACAGGAATCTGTCCAACACGTTCCTCAAACCGACCTGCTGCCCTCAGACAGTATGGAGAAATGTGAGGAGAGATGTTTGCTGGCAGTTTTTAATTACTTGATTAGAGGAAGTGTGTAGAAATGTCCAAATGTTGGCAATGGAAATGGAAACCTGATTTCATTTTGACGTTGGCTGCAAACCCAGCTACATTTACCTGGATTAACCGCCAGCTGTTGTTGAATTCTCACTCTTTATTTCCAGCTATGGTCTACACCAGACTTTGTCCATCTTTCTGTCCATCTTGTATTATTCCATTTGTCCTTCACACAATCCACCGGAGTGTCAATAATGAACTCAAAGCATGGATGACATTGTAGAGACGCTCAAGGACTGAAACATACAAATTAATGTCTCTAGATGACTTTTACTACTTAAGCAATAACAAGATAATCTGAGTTGGACTGATTTCACGTTCATTTATACAGGTGTGGAGTTGTGATCATAAAGTTCTTCCTTTTAGTAGCTATAATCCTGAGGTAGTCAATTGCAATTTATCGCCACATGAAGGCGGGAGCTGTATCATAATTTGTAACGAAAGATTTATATTTCTTACAATAGTAAAAATTTCACAGAGCTCTGGAGCACTTTTTGTAAAATGATCTTCCCAAGGGCTGTGCGGCGTGATGAAGTTTGATAGTTTCCAGGTAGGGAGGAGTGTCTGAGTGTTGACTGACTGACCCGACCTTGTCTCCTGAAATGAGCCGCTATGAAAGGTTCCACATGACACGAGCGCAGAGGCAACAAGCTGTCACCGCTCTCGTCAGGAAACATTGAACATGTCTGTACGAGGGGGATGATAAATTCATCACAGCGGCGTCCCAGAGCGAGCGCCGCTGACACGACCTTGATCGATCGTAGGCCGAACGGCAGATGGTCATAAAGGACAATCATGTAACTGTACGCTCATTAGCATAATCACATGCCTATACAGTACACTTTAGACTACAAGGCCACATGGAGCTCGCACAGCACCGGTTGGCTTGTGACCGAGAGGTAATGTTGTTACTGTCTTGCACGAGCTGTGACACTTTTAAAGTGAAGATCGAATTTGCAACTATAGCAATGACATGCTGAGTGTGCCTCATTTGTTTAAAAAGGCATATTGTTTTCCTGCTGAACACAGACAGTGGAAATTTGCTGTGTAGCAAGAGAAGTGTGTAACTTTTTCCACTGACTGCATCACATTTCTTACATTTACCTCAACATGAGATGATGATCCCTTAAAAGAACAGCCACAGCTACATTTCTACAGCTACCACCCTGTCAAAGCACAAAAATAACTCGCCAAAACTTTGTCCCAACTGGATCAGCAGTTTCTGACACATTACAGATAATGAGCAAATGGACAATCTGACAAAGACTGGTCCATTTCCCACCATGATTAAATCAGGGCTCAAAAACACAGTCGTTCAGGGGAGAGGTTTTGTATTAAGACTAATCTATTGACTGAAATTCAGAGCAGGTTAGAGGGACAAAAAGTTGTTGCTTTTGCTTGCTGGAAGTTGAACTGCTAAATGTTTCAAAATGAGCAGGATGCTGTGTCCAGAAAGACAATCAGTGTTGAGTCTCCTGACGTCACCAAGAATTAGAAATGAGGACAAATCTATTTTTT
This sequence comes from Hippoglossus stenolepis, assembly GCF_022539355.2. Classification (NCBI taxonomy): domain Eukaryota; kingdom Metazoa; phylum Chordata; class Actinopteri; order Pleuronectiformes; family Pleuronectidae; genus Hippoglossus; species Hippoglossus stenolepis. The sequence goes on along the minus strand of NC_061488.1, from coordinate 22,109,030 downwards.
CCATCTGTGGGCACCTGCAGTTGTGCGATACATTTTCTACATTTTATAGAGACAGCAAAAAGGAGACGACATGGAGGAAAGTCAGTGAAACAGTAGAACCATCAAGTTTCTTCAACGTTCTGTATACATTATTCCAGTCCAGCCATCGCTTGTAATATTACAAATCAAGTTAGCAGTAGCTTTAACTACCCTCTCAATTTAATTAGTTGGTTTCCCAGTAGCTGAACTAATGCGAGTAAATGCTAATGATTAGCAGTTATAATGTTTACCTTGTAAACACCTTTAGAGTAATTACCACGCTACTATTTACCCATTAACTCTAAACACAAAGTACAGTTGATGGAAATACTAGAGTGAAATTTAAAGGATCACCAAAGAGAGTATAATCTATCCCAAGGGGAACATGAATGTGCACCTCATTTCATCACAATCCACCAAAATGTGTCAAGACATTTCACTGAATTTCAATTTCATGGTGAAATTAGCAAAATAAGTACAACATTATGTTTCAATCCATCCAATCCATTTTGAGTTATTAGAGGATTCATCCTCTGGGGACCCTGCATGTGTCGATAAATGTTGTGGTCATGCATCACAACTTATTCCCAATAACTCTCCTGCCTTTATGATTGCATCGCCTGTTCCCTTCACATTGCATTTCCAGATCACATCCGGGCACTGGCTTTACTCTCTAAGTCACTTTAAACCTCATCACTCAGTGGAAAGTCAAGGAGAGGGCAGAGAGGGATGGCGAAAGAGCTAATGCTTGAGAGAGGCAGACAAGTGGAGCGAAAAAAGCAAGAGTGGGTAAATTAAGGAGGTTAAAGGTTGAAAATTGGAGACAAAAAGGTCAGAAGAGGAGTGGGGGAGACGAGCGATTGGCAGAGCAAGAGATATTAAGCTAAAAGAACGAGCGGAGGGACAACAGGGTTAGCAAAGTGAAAACTCTTTATGTAAATGATGGGGTTAGAGTGAAAGACATGGAAGACAAAAGAAGATGGGATAGCAGAGAGACATAGAGAGAGAGAGAGAGAGAGAGAGAGAGGTGGAGAGTAGTCCAGAGATTTATGGCAGGTTGTTATGGAGCACCGACTGAATAACAGAAGGTGAGACAAGGTGAATTATTCATGAGGATACAGGGCTGTGGAGTGTGTGTGTGTGTGTGTGTGTGTGTGTGTGTGTGTGTGTGTGTGTGTGTGTGTGTATGTGTGTGTAATGTGTGTGAAGGGAGCAGGTGAAACAAACACATGCACACACTTAATGTCTCAGGCACCCTTAGGCCAGCTCATCTATGAGGCAGACGATCTTTCCACAACCTGTTCATTTAGTTCCTTTAGCTTCCTAAGATATTATTCCTACAAAAGCAGACAGAAGCTCAGAGAGACAGCTGTCTATACACCCATTTTATCAGTGAAGATATTTTAACAATATCAAATGGTGTTAAGAATGGCAGTGATGATTTCAAATCACAAGTATGCTATACAATGCTGACTTCCAATACTCTTTATGAAGCATTTAAGAGCTAAAAACATTAAAGATGGGTCGAGAAAACACCAGAGACTGTTCTTCGGTGGCTCATAGGTAGAGCAGGTCGTCCACTAGGCCGGGGATTTGATCCTCCGGTACCAATGTGTCCTTGGGCGAGACATTGAACCCCAAATTGCCCTTGGCAAATGATGTATGATAGAAAAGGTGCTGCATAAAGAATGGCTTTATGAATGTGTGTGAATGGGTGAATGTGACTTGAAGGTCTTAAGAATCTCATGTCAAATGTTTTGCAGTTACTACCCACATTCTTCCTAGTCGCTATAGTGCTGGATTGGAAAAGCCACTGAAACAGCATTTATGTGGCTCTACGTGTGCAATCCCACCTACACTTCAGTTGCTTTGGCCTAAACCACAGTGGAAAATATTACTTTGCTGCATGTAAGATTTAATGTGATTCATACTTTCCACTAATAGGTTAACCAGGGAAAGTCAAATGGATGCACTAGCAGCTTTTGATGATTTGCCATCCTGCCAGGGTGGAGATTCTGGGCTTTGCAGTGTCAGTATGCAGCTAAAATGTATTCAGTTACTGGATATTTCACATTAGGCTAATGTTGGAACTCGCCCCAAACACTGCCCTTTTAGGGTTTTTTGGATTGTTTTTCTCTTACAGTCTGGCTTTGATTCCGTTCTCACTACTAAGAAATTGCTAGCTGGGTTAGAGTTGTCTTCATTTTCACCTACACAGGCAAACTGGATAAATACAGTGAATGCTTTCCAGGCTTACTTGGTTTTAACACACCCTAAACCCATGACCACGAGAATGCTTTTGGCAAGGTGCAAGGTAAAGGCAGGCGGTCCAACCACTGTTGAGCTGAAGCCACACAAACCCACTGAAACTAACACTTCTCATTTCAGGAGCTAGACACTGCGCTTGAATGCTGTGAAATGGTCTATTCTGTTTCAACAAATTAATTAATTAATTAATTAAACAATACCATGCACACCCGACCACAAACTAAAACCTCCAACAATAATTGTTATGGTCAATTCATTCTTTTGAAGGTCCTGAGGGAGCAGGAGCCAATTCCAGACCTCGGACAGGTTGCTAATCTATCACAGGGCTAACATATCGAGAGAACCAACCAATAACACTCGCACCTACAGGCTATTTAGTGTCCAACCTACCCTCGATGTCTATGAGCTGTGGGAAGAAGCAAGACCACCCGGAAGAAACCCATAGACTCATACAGAGAACATGCAAAATCTACTCAGAGAGGCTGACAGATTCAAATCCAGGTCCTTCTAGGTATTGGAAAATAGTGCTAACCCCTGCACCACCATTCCCTTTAGCAAAGCTTATGATGATAAAATCTGAATCAAAAATAACTTTTGGAAGCTACAATCTTAAACACTCACCGAGTTGATGCAGGCCAGCTCTTTGTTTAGAAGCCAGGGCAGGGAGAGTTTCCCTTCTCCTCTGTAGCACGACTGAATCCTCTCTTTAATCTTCTCCTTTATCCGTTTCATCGTGAACAGACACAAAGCGGTCTCCTTGGGTGGTTTGGCTCTGTTCTTCTGACCCTGGGCAAATACAGTAAATAGAACCTCTTCGTGTTCTTCAATACCAAGCGAACGTGCCAAGCGTGCCCCTGGTCGGGCTAAATAAGCATCCTGAACCAAGCGGTATTCCACTCCGTCCTTGGTGCAGCCGATGGGGAACTCAACATAGGAGTAGAACTTAGGATCGTCAACACACAGGCGAACAATTTTAGAGGTGAAGAACTGTTCGCTGCTTGCATCCGGCGAGGTGAGCTGGGTGTCAAGCTGTAAGGTGAGGTAATACACAAACTGCTCACTGTTGAAGCCGTAGATGTAGTAGATGTCAAATGCTGGGAACTTGGAGAGCGTGTCTGAGGGAATCTTGAGCTGCGAGGAAACAAACTCATCCTGGTAGACGAAGCTGAACATGTCTGCATTCTCCTCATTGGACATTAACTTGCGGCTGGACAGGGTTGGGAAGTACTCAGATTTCCCGTCGATGGGTGTGCCGACGAATAGTTTTCCACCCTCACCAAAGATATTCGGCGAGATCACGACACCTGACATGGTGCTTGCTTCAGCAACACTGGATAGATAATGCTCTTTACGGTGGTGAGGCTCACCGAGCTTAAATAAGTCATCCAGACGCAGGAATTGGCATATTCCCTGGGAAGTACTCCCACAGGCAATTAAGCGGTTATGGGCAGCATCAAGTAGCAGGAGTTTATTGACATTAGAGGTTTGCACCAGCTCATGGGGACAGGACTGCACACCAGGTGGAGGGTAACAGCGAGGGTTGTCTGTCACAGGGCCCGTAACATGGTTCCGTAACTTGGTGAGGTTGCTGGACAGCTTGTAGATCCAGTTGACAGCGCCCAGGTAGACCTCGCCGGTTTTGTTGTGCACCACCAAATGTGTGAGACCTCCTTCAGGTGGGGAGAAGGAGAGGAGAGGGGAGGAGGAGGACGAGAGAGTGGAGGTGGAGGGCATGGAAAGGGAGAGGAGCAGAGAGAAGATTGGGAGGAAGAGGCGGGGTGGGTTCAGGTGGGAGGACATGGCAGTGAGGGGAGGGGAGGTGTGAACGTGTGGGTGTTGGTGCATTTCTGACTGTGTAATCCACGTCAGGGTCAGTCAGTGCCTTATAGGACTGCAGGGTACGATGATACAAAAGAAGAGTTTCCAAGCAGCCGACTTCCTCTTCCTTTTTTTCCTCCTTTCTCCGCTGTAGTTTTATAACCTCATCCCCTGATCTTCAGCCTTGACTGCTTTTAGCCCTGAGAAAGAGAAACACAGAAAAATGTTAGCAAACACAGATGTCAATATATTCATGGAGTTGTGTTTTGCACTTCCAGAGATCTGACAAACGGGATTCATTTGTTTGCATGGAAGTGACAGGGAACTTAATATTCGCCCACAGACTCAGAGGCCCTCAGTGCTGAGGTCCAAAAAACAAATGAGGGCACTATCGGCTTTGTTTTATTGACTTCTCGACTTGGCTCGCACTACTCTGCGGAGTGCATCTTTTAAAAGAAGACAGGGCCAAATATTGCTCCTCTGCGTATCGATTGTCTGGAAGCCTTAAAAGATACAGGAGACAAAGTGGAAATACACACACAGAAGTACATAAGCACCTTGAATACACACAAAAACACAACCTGTGACACAGGTGTGTGAAAGCAGGAAAAGGTTGAGGATGCACTCCTAAACAGTGTGCGCATAAAACACACAAATGGAAGAGTAGACCCATTCTACACATTACCCAAATATGAAAACAAGCACAGGGTGAGCCACTGATGTGCAGCATGGTGATAGCAGGTAAACATCCATAAATTACCAGCAGGGCTGCAGGGAGAACTCTACAGTATATTTACTACAGGGCAGCAGAGCAGAGAAATACAGACACCCTGATAAAAAAAAAAAAGAAAGAGGAGAGAGGGAGACAACTGGTTCAACTCCATAAAACAAGAGAAAAAGTGAGAGGGAGAGAAATGAAAGCTATTTGGCTTCATACCTGTTCAATATAAAGTCAGTGGAGATGGGGAAAGATTGCCATGAGTGAAAACTGATAAAAAGAGTGAGGGACAAAGAGAGGGAGGACTGACTATCTTTGAATTTTTCATTCCATTCATCCACCCACCACTTGTGTCTATATCTGCTTATCCAGTTCATCATCACAAAAGGCTTGGGTCTATCCCAGAATGCACTAGGGAACAGGTAAAGTCTTGAAAGTTGTAGTGCAAAAAAAGCAACATTGCTCCAAACACTAAATCATAATAATAATAATAATAATAATGGCTTGCATTTATATAGGGTATTTCACGGGACCTAAGGACGCTTTACATATGTCTGTGAATACAAAACAGAAGAGAAAAGAAAAAGTAATAGTACAAAACAAGATAGAAATAAACAGCAGGGTGGGGCATTAACTGAGGCCACAGGGCTTAGTGAAGAGGTGCTGCTTGAGGATTGATAAATCATCAGCACCATTGTTGCTATTACTTTCTTCTTTGTGTGATGAAGATGATGGATGTTAGCTCAAGTTTTACTCGTGGAAGAGAAACTTTTAAAAAGCATTTGAAGTATGTTTATCCATAATCTTCAATGTCTACTGTCAAAAGTAGAGTTAGATTCACTCTTACTGACAAGTATCTCCAACTGACTGACAAGTGACACACGATGTAAAAAATGAAAAGAAGAAAATGCCTTTAGCTACTGAAATGAACAACAACCTACGAGCTAGCAACCTACATACTGAAAATGAAAAGTTTTGCAAAGATTACAATTTTGCAATCATACCAGCTTTGCCGGATGGGAAATGTTTAAGTATCGTTAGAAGCTTAAAATTATGGTATTTTGAGGAAAATTAATGATGGGACACTTAATACCGACGTTTCCAAGCTGTGTCGAGATTCCAAAGCGCAGTTGTCTAGAGACTCTGCTCTTAAATGTGATTCAAAACGGCCATGTCATGTGACCATGTCTAAGTGACACATCGGAGAAGTGCACATCGTACAGCGGGCAAATTCATCGTACAAATACGATAATTATCATACATCTGGCAACACAGAATCACACTGTCAACATTTATCTTTGACTGTATTTCTGGCATTTTTTTCTTTGCAGGGAATTAGCCATTTTAAGGACAGTTCTCGCCTCTCCATGTGGTAATGATCCACCAAAATGATTCTTCCACCTGACACTGTAGGGGCACCGTTGCAGCATCCAAAAAGTTAGCACCACCCAAGACGATGGTAATTGTATTTTTCCCACTTTAACAGAGCGATTAATGGCTGCAGCCTGACCATTCAGCAGCGCTGACCCAGCACTGTGGAGATAGGTCTGGATATGGAAGACTATACCAAATGCAATCAGCCAAGCAACAAAGTACTCTCTCTCCATTCATTTCCCCTGAATGTTAGCAATGTGCACTGTAATGCATGCTGGTACGGACACAAGATAATATTTGGTTCTTTTTGAACGATTTCTTGTGTCGATAAACCAAAGACTCAAACTAATTGACAACAGGATCCTTATTACAGGCGACTATCTGGATATAGTATTTTTAGTATGTTAGTATTTTTCCTTGATCAGTGTTTGGCTTCACATCCTCAATCTACTGTTATCCAGTTTTTACTAAACCTCATTGTGGTCCATTAATATGTTTACTGATGTCACCCTCAATGGTTATTAGACATATTAGTCTGTGATGACTTCTAACACAAAATAATGTTTTAAAGGCTGTTGGAACCGTTTTACTCCAGCCATGATTTCACATACAGCACTGTGTAAACTTGCTGTTACTACTGCCGTCTCTCGTTCTTCTCTTTCAACGCAACCCCCCCACCCACCCACCCACCCCCCACTCTCTCTCCAACACTTCACTTCTTGTCAATAGCGTCTTTCATCTCCAGCCCAGCCATGATTAGTGGCTCAGATGACGATGCTATTGCCCGTCCCATCAGGACAATACAGCCACTGTTAGCATCTTGGACTCACACAGCCGCACACACAATGTGAACATACGCGTACAGTGGTCAAAAGCGTTTTTTACACACTTTCTCATATCCTACTGAGTTCACCACGTCTCCACACACTCATAGACACAATAGACACAAAACAGACCTGACCCCCCTCACGCACACACACACAAACACACTCATTCTCCACCCATGTACTTGCTCACCAGATCTACACAAGCAGCAACATAGAAGCCTGACAAGAGTGGAAGAAATGGAACATGCCGTACTAACTGACATGCTAAGAGGGACTATTTCTGCTGCATTTTTTTTATCTAACTTTGTCTGATGTATTTTATAAATTCTATAAATAAGTGAAAACTGAGCAGCACATGTGGACAGTGGCACAAAGAGAAGAGAGGAAGGAAGCGGATGTCTTTGAACTGAAAAAGGACTTATTGATTTAATAGTCTTTATTTAATGCCTGAATTAGATCATACGGAGAGAGAGAGGTTGAGTTATGGATAAAGACATTGGTTTAGAAAAGTGACTGTTGGCACAAATACATGCTAAAGAAACTGAGGATATTCTAATTGGGTAAAAAGTTCTTCTTCCTGTTGTCATGCATACAGTCCTAAAAGAGTCTCAAACAGATTCAGTTTTGTGTGTGCTCTACCCAGATTTGTCATGTTTAAATTTACATTTTTCACTGTTTATTGGGCTTTGTGTATATTACTGTATTTTTACACTATGCATGATAATTACACTCTTAAGATTTTATTTAACATTAAAGCAATCTTCAAATATTATCTGTCCAGTCTGAGTTACTCTTTACTCATCAAAAATATGTGACATTAAAATATGACAAAATGTTATTACTTCATATATCATGTCATCTGCATATTATCTGATCCAAGGGGACCTTAAATTATCCAGACCTTCATTTCTCTGAGTGTTTGTGTATATGTGTGTGTGTGTGTGTGTGTGTGTGTGTGTGTGTGTGTGTGTGTGTGTGTGTGTGTGTGTGTGTGTGTATAGAGAGAGAGTCAGGGCCATCCTGAAGCCCACCTGCCACATCACATAAAGCTGTAGGGGCGTTAAGGTTCTGTACCAATCTAATTTATTGCTCTTGGCACATTGACTGCACACAAAGCCACAGACCTCTGCCAAACTCTCACATTTATACACACCGCTTCTTTCACATGTAGATCACATCCATGCCTGCTGGCCTCACTCTGTATGTGTGTGTGTGTGTGTTTGTGCGTGTGTGTGTCAGCATCCAGCAGCTATTCCCTCTCATTTACAATTCAAACACACGCAGACACACGTCCAAACATCGGCCGATACATAAACTGTAAGTACACAAAACATATATTAAACTGTAGTCCAACTGTACAAACCACAGTCAAAGTATAAACATTTACAATAATACCCTTTCCTTTTTAAACACACTTTTTCTCTGTATAAAGTGCAGTAAGGAGAGAGAATGTCGAGGACATGAGCTGGATGTGAACCACTTGGTCCTTTCGTGTGCATTCACGTCCCAGTAGATAAAAGCTAGTGAACCGAGATGTTTGCATTTTATATCCTGTACATTCACCAGCAGTCATTCTGGTTTTATAGCTCCTGCTAAGAGTAAAAGAAAAAACATATTTTGACTTCAAACCAGTTTTCCATGTGACATTTCAAACCTGTGCATTCGGTTCACAACTAATCCACAGGTTTAAACATGGAGAAACCATTTAAAAAACAGAGCCTAGAGCTGGTGTCTCAGGACACAGTCCCCAATGAGAAGCTGTCACACTGTGTGTAGAAATACACATTTCATTACCAAACTATATGCATTTTATTTTTTATTTATGTGTTTCAATATTTATTTAGGCATTTACTCATTTATCTTTATATTATTGAGTTGTTTATTTTTTGTAATTTGACAGTGTTGGTTGTAAGTGTTAGTGATTCAAATAGTCTTTTGTGAAACAAAACACAGGGTAAATTAGTACTAAGGAGCATTGACAACAGAAAGCAGCAGAGACAGCAGAATCTCTGTGTCTCCAGGGATAAACAAACAAACAAAAGATTTGTGATCATGAGAAAAGACAGATGCTGTATTACTGTCTTGATTTCTAATCTTTCTAAAGAAGCGAGAAAATCGAGGGTCTTTTTTTGTCTCTTTTTTTGGTTTATCCGAACACCTGTAAAGATTGAAGTGCTAATGGCTGTGGCAACAATTGAAAGTCTATTTCCAAAGTTCTGCTGCAGGTCTGAATATGGCTCAACTCAACACACTATTCCACACACTAAAAGATTTGCTTGCACTTTTTGACTCTGGGCTTGTTGCAACAGGTGGCAGCAGAGTTAACGGTACACGGCAGGTCAGATCAGGACAGTGGAGGAGATATGAGAACGGCGGCAGCAGGCAGACACACACATGAACGTGAGGAAACTTCTATTTGGAATCCATTTTCCACGAGGCGTGATATTGACATGTGTTAATAGTGCAGACTGTAGTCTACTCACACTCCCCCTCTGCTGACTTTTAAGAGACAGACAGAAATAAGACAAGACGAAGAGGAGGGAGGAGGAAGGGGAACCTGATTAAATATCTATAAGGACATTTGTAAAAAAAAAAAAAAATGAATACAAATTTCCTGTTTAACAAGGCAATCTATATGTATGCATTTAACTTTCTATAAAAATTGTATTGCTTGAGAAGATCATTACATCAAACCTGCTTTCTTAAACTATTTAGTTAAATCTTCATGAGGCCTGCTTCCCCATTGGTGCAGGGAGCGCTGAAAGGGCGACACAGAGGGAGAGCTATGATATTACCTGTGGTGAAAGGGACAGCTGCATGTCACTGTTGTATCTGGATAGTTACTTGTTGTCTTTCAGTGGCTGTTTGGGCTCAGTTATCATCATGGTCAGCAGTTTATAGCTGCAACAGAAGCTATGAGGATATTCACATTTTGTCCAGTATCCAGTGCAAAGTTATCAAGTGACAGATGTCTCTCACTCAGCGTCAAAAAACAATGAGGCTCAAGTTGTAGCACCACAGCTAATCTACTAACAGCCACATTTACTTTCTGTGTACGACCCCCAAAAGCTGCATCAGTTTCGTCTTAGGAGTCCCACTGTGTCAGATTTTGAAAGACGACAGTTGTCAAGTCAAAGCTGATCCACAACTGCAAAGCTTGGGTATAATGATGTCGCTGAACTGATTTAGTTAATTATGAAGAGACTGCCGTGGCAGACAACTCACTACAAAAGCACTGGCTTTAATTTCTTGTATTTTTGTGGGGACTCATGCCCACACCAGGTTCTCTTGACTCAACTGACACAGGGTGATGTCTTTTAATTGCATTATGTCCTTTTCTATCTGTTACGCACATATAATTGGATGACACTGATGACAATATGCCATGTCATCTGCATTAATTGGAGCTGTGCCTTTGCTGGTGTGTGAATCCAATGGAGTACGTGTTGTGTGAGGCTGAATGAATACAGAGAATGTGCACTGGACTGTGTGTGTGTACGTGTGTGTATGTGTGTGTGTGTGTAAGTATGTGTGTGTGCACATGTGGGCTGCTGTACTGCATGCAGTGGGGACACAGTGGTTCATTTACAGTCGCATTCCACAACTGACACACTGACCCCACAGACAGCTGCATCCACACAAACATCAGTGGAGAACTCGGTTTGAACATCGCACTGACTGCACACACACTCACACACACACACACACACACACACACACACACACACACACACACACACACACACTTTTTCAACAAAAGGGATTAGCAGGATGAGAAGATACAATGACTCCACTCCATTCAGAAAAATATTCAAATACACCAACACACACAGAGAGAAACAGATGCTTACATAATGTCGGAACACACGTCCATGCACGTACATTCAGGCATACATTTTCTAAGCATGCAGCCACACACAAACCCAATCCACCCATACACACCCCAATGCATTGGAACGCACACGCCCACAGATAAAAAGACCCACTCACACACACAAACACACACTTACTGTCTCGTCTGACAGGTGCAGCTCAGCCATCAGTCATTAAGACAGTGCAGTAAAAAATCTGCAGTGAACAGTAGTTGAGCTTTAATCACACTTAATCTGACTGAGACTGATCTACAATACACTCACTCTGCCTCTGATCTCTCCACAGTGGAGGGATCAGAGGATGTGTTCAGATAAAGTAATGACCTGACAACTGCAACGGACCAATTACATGAGCGGCATTTAAACATCTAGTGAGTCGGTTTAATTGAATTAGGTTTGGAGCGTTTGGTTTATTTAAATGATCAAGCGTTGTCTGTTTGTGGACTGGTACCTTCAGCAGGCCAGTTGCAGTCCTGCTGGTAAAGAGGGTGATAATGATTATAGCAATGTTGTTAGAGTTTTCCCAACGAAGGTAAACAGTTGAGTCATGCTCCACATATTACGCTTTAGTAAATATACAAATCTGTGAGTGGGCATATTGGTATCTATTGTGTTTTCAGGATGCATTTATGAATACCAGGGAAAGGTAATTACCCAAAGAGGACTCTCTCTTTGTTTTTTTGTTTACAACTGATATTTTAGATCTATTACCTCCTCCAAGGAAGTGTTTGTCTGTGTTTGTTTGTTTTTGTAAACTATTCAATCGATTTCAATGAAATTGTGTGAAGGGGTGGGGCATGACCAGAGGAAGAACCAATCAAACCTTGGTGCGAATCCGATCAGGAGGCGGAACCTGGATTTTCTTTTTCTAACTTTCTTTCACATTGCAATTTGGCAATTTTTTTGTTGATTTCTGAGAGTATAGTTCATGGATCTTGTTGAAAATAATCAGACATGTTAAGGGGACTGATATAAATAAATTAAAAAATCCGGATTAAATGTGGTTTCATACGGAGACTGTTGGGTCTTGGTGGAGGTATAAGCTCTTTTGAGTGCCATTCTAGTAAATCTTCCGAAATCGTTTGGAGGTAGTGTGGAAGTAGTGTACATTTCCCAAAAATAAATTACAGCCAACCAAGGAAATGGAATGAAACAAATATAAATCTTTAAGGTTTTGTGTGTTCATGGCTCTTGAAGCAGAACTTTGAACAAAAATGTCAACAAGGATGAAAGTGACTAATACAGAAAGCATTTGCGCTAAAGATGTATTGTTACCCAACTTTTGAATAAAATAAAATATAATACTGAGTTCTGTTGTTGTTACTTTGAGTGATATCACTTCCATCATGTCACACAAAACCAATAACGCTCTTCAATCTACTCCAGCACAACAAATAATAACTCACATTTTATCGTGGCTGTTGAAACGTTGATGGCTTTGTTTGGATTCTCTATCTGCAGAGATGTCAACAGCAACTTTTTGCCACTGCTGGTTCTGAGTGTGTCGCCACCTCTTTGTTTGAAAAAATATTTGGATTCATCAACTGGCACCTGATGTGTGAGAGTGAGTGTTTTCACACCACTAGTTCTCTAACACTTTACCTCTAAATACACGTGGAGGGTCGGCGGCAGAGCAGCTTTTGAAACTACTTTCACACAAGTAGAAACAAACAAAAAACATGGTACGAATGAATGAGACTTATGTTTTCATAAGGGGCTTGAAATACGAGGAGCGTGATCGGCACAATACACGACCCCAGGTTTATCTCCTCTGCAGCAGGTAGAAATAAGCAGCAGGTCATAACTTGTCTATCAGAGGAAACACCTGACCTTTTATTGACCCCATGACAAACCTTAATACTGATCACCGGATGAAAACCAGCAGAGTGCTGATTGACACTTTTCAAAATTAGCATTCCAAAATCCAATTTAATGACCTTTCCCAAAAAAGGAGAGAGACACGAGGAGCAGCATCAGGTTTCAGCTCTGACTAGTTGTTGTTGAAAACAACAAGAGTGATAATTATGAATGTGAAGTTGTTATAAATGATAGCAGCAACAATTCATGTAATTTGCTCTCTTGCCGAGATTTAGATGAGAAGATCAACACCTCTCTTTCATCTGGTTGTTAAATATGACACTGCAGGCCAGAGGCAGTTAGCTTAGCATAGCACAGAGACAACAAGCAGAGGGAAAAGAGTTAAATGAGCACTAAAGAGCCTGGCAGCTGCTTCACGTTTACGCATGACAGCGATTTTTAACTTCTCAGCAGTAAGTGATAAATGGTTATTTATGTTTAAATCTTTGGTCTGGACTTGGCTGACTTGGATAAGTCAATCCTTGTTGTATTAATCCAACATCTCATTCAAACTAACCATTTCTCCTCTGTTCCTCCCTTTCCTCCTCTCTCTTTGTTAAAGCATTCATTACCAAGGGGATTGCAGGTGTTGCCTGGTAACACGACTGTGATCAGTGTCTACCTGTTGTTCATTTATTCAATGACGATGAAGATTGAACACATGCATGCTGATGGAGATAGGAGTCCATGTTGGTGTTCTGTCTGTGTAGGTTTCAATGACTTTAAGGATGGGACGTGAGCTGCTCTTATCTGTGTCCGGTGGTAAACATTGTAAGCACATCCATCTGCCATCAACTTCTCAGTATAAGCACTTAATTTGACCATTTAAGCTGCTTGAACACATGACACATCCTGTCCCTTTCCTCGGGGGACAGACACAACAAATACACAAACATTTCCTCTACTTACTCGACACTGATTGTCCAGCATCTGCATATTAGCAAATGATTGTGTGAGTGTTTGTGTGTGTGTTTGTGTGTGAGAGACAGAAACACAGAGAGAGAGAGGTTTGCATGTGCTGACAAACCTTAAAAAAGAGAAATTACCCTCCAGTTCCTATGATGGGTGTTGAAATGTGTGTGTGTGTGTGTGTGTGTGTGTGTGTGTGTGTGTGTGTGTGTGTGTGTGTGTGTGTGTGTGTGGGTGTGTGCAAGAGAGAGTGTACACGAAGGAGAGCAGAGTGTGTGTGTGTGTGTGTGTGTGTGTGTAGTCTCCAAAGAGGGGACCCTGCAGCTAAAGCCATTTAGAGGGGCTTTAAGTGCTTGAATAGGCGCAGAAACACAGTTCTTTATCAGGGAATTTGCCGTAGATAATCGAAGCTGGCTCCCAACCGCAGAACAGCAATTTTGCAGTTTAAGAAAATGAGCGGGATGGAGCAATGAAGGATGGAGCGATGGGGAGAAAAAGAAAACAAAAAAGGGAAAGAAACTGCACAGCCCATTCATTGGGTGTCTGGGAAAGGGAAATTGCTGCATTAGAATCAGTTTGTTTGTGTGCACATGCATAGAGAAAAAAAAAGCACACAGGAGAGAAAAAGTGACACAAGGACAAAAGAGGAGAGAGCGAGTTCCCTGCTACTGCTGGTAGGTCTGTGTGCAGACAGATGGGAAACTAAGTGCACACTGTAGTTTCATATCTGGAGGCGGGAAGAATATCACAATCTATCTTGGTTGAGAGACTTTGTGCTCAAGCTGCAATGGAAACCTGCTTCATTGTGCTGCGGCACTGGCTATAAACTGGTGGTCCAAATGTCCAGTCACCATCAGGAGGGTGGGGACGTAACACACGTATCTGACATCGTCTGTTCTGCATGACACTGAGTGGAGCTGGGATAATGACCAGGGTCTTTTTTTAATAAGCAGGTTCTAACCTAGTTGAATGGCGATAACAAGATTTTACCTAACCATGAATAATGTCATTGAATCCTAAATCGATTTAAGTGTTTAAAAGTTGATGAAACAAAACAAGGACACATATATAATTTAGTCACATTTTAGTTGACGCATTGTATTTATTTATCTTGTTGATGTTGTAACTGCATACATGTATCACAACATGAATATGTAATTTATTAATAAATTGCAACCTAGTTTTAAGTGGCCTCCAGTGATCTAATATCGCATTTCCATAAAGTTGGGGTTCTTACGAGAGACAGATTAAAACATCTATTGGCGCTAAGAGGCTGTACTAAGGCATATGAGTGCTTTAAGCTAAATGCAACTGTCAGTGCACAATAACACAAAATACAGCTGAGGGTAATGGGATTGGGATTAAAAACCAAAGTATCAGAAAAGGATTACATTTTGACCAAATGATGGCACGAGATAAAGATCATTCAATCTCAAAGTTGACATGTACAACATTCCGTCAGTCTGCCCAAGAAATGTTGAGATATATCACTGGATTAGAAAAACAAATCTATAGGGTTCATCCTCTGACCACCAACAATGTCTGTACCAAGTTTCATGGCGAGGCATTGAGTAGTTGTTTTTGGTCTCAGCACCAACGTGGTGAACAAGCCAACCAAGGCTGAGATATCCTGTCAGTCTGTAATAAATATCCCAGCTGCAAAACCCTGGATCCTCTCTGCCCAGATAATGGCCATGTTGCTCCAACAGCCCAGTCTGCAAAACAATATTTCTGTTGAAAATAAAGTCTCCGAACCGAAGCCCAGATAACCCCTGATGACATTCCTCTGGTTAATTTTTCAGAGGGAAAAACAAAGTTTGTGGTGAGCCACGTTTTTAAGACATTGTTTCCTGGAGACATTTATTTCCCCCTGAAGGGGTCAGATGATGGACAGGAAGCAGAGAGTAACACGATGCAGCACAGACATACGTAGCCGGACACGGACTTTGCACTCCACCAAATGGCACCTTCACAGTGTGATAGATTACCGTTTTGTGAAAACAATATTATTCTCAAAGCCAACTATTTGCTCTCTGGTTTCAATTTGACTTCATGCCTCATCTGTCCCTGCAGCCAAAACCAAAGTCCCCGTGCTCCACTGTTAAAACTCACTGGTGTACCTGGCTCTGTTTGCTGAGTGTGCATGTTGTTTTCTTTTGGGCTGCCACTATTATATCATTTATAGCTTTTCTGACCCCAGCTCCACATTCACTGTGACCACAGCAATGTTTTTATGGAAGTTTGAAGCTGCCTGTTCTCTACAAGCTTGTTTTACTGTAGAATCGAACCGACACATGGGGTGTTTCTGTGTTTACTGCTGTTCTCTTTGAGAGCAAGCCTCACTCCAGTGTTATTGACGGCTCTGCAGGTTAACGTTTGAAGTCGGCCCTGCAGATTAAAGAAGAGAATCCTCTAAGTCAATGAGCTTTGAGGGGCTTTCATTATCAGCTCTGTGTTACACATACGTTCAGTTACTGAATTCCCCGCATGTGTGGTCATTAACTGCTGAGCACAAGAGGCTTTCCAGTGAAATTTCTTTGTTTTATATTGTTCTAATGTTTTAGTAAATACTATTTAAACTAGAATTGCACTGAGTAGAGCGCAGACCTCCAACAAGGCCCAACAGTCCCCTTAAACTCATTCAAGCTGCACCAATTTATCACATCTATTTATTATTCAATGCGAAAACAGTGAAAACACTATCTGGATCCACCTCCTGGTCCGCATCTGCGCCAAAATTGAATGGGTTCTTCCCTGATCCACACAGCATCCATCCAACAAGATTCATGGATACTCGTTCAGTTGCTTTAGTGTAATTATACTTACAAACAAACCAAAAAGTGGACAGGGGTGAAAACATAACCACCTAAGGTAACAATAGAAAACGGGAAACCCACCATTAATCCATCGAAAGGACTGACAATCTGATGGTACTAATTTACAGTGAACATGCAGTCTGGGAGTTATGTATATATAAGGAAATAAGTCTGTGGATTTAAATGTACAGAACATATTTCAAAGGACAAACCTATAAGAAATATGTTTCCATTTATACAGCAGATTTAGGCGAGGGACATGTTATCTATATTCATAAAATAAGATGCATCCTTTTGACAAGACTGTTAACTTTCCTTTTTTGTCCTAAAGTAGTTCACTTTTATTTGAACTCACCTGTGGGTACAGTCCTGGAAAGGTCCACCTTGCTGACAATGCTGATCTGAGCACAGTCGGTGGGTTTCAATCATTTAAAGAGGTAATCAGAGGTTAAAATAACTCGTGCTGCCGATCATCATGACAAAAGCCATTTGGCTGTGAAGTTTAGCAACAGGAGTGAAATATTAACATCAGCCAGGGGCCAAATGCTGGTAAATTCAAATTTTGAGAATTGCCTACTCTGTCAGCCACTCACCAGCCACCGTGAGAAGGTCTAAAAATTAAGCTGCATGAAGATGAACCTGCTGCTGGCTTCCTGTAGACTGAAAAAGAAGTTTGCATCCTGTGTTCATAGATCATAGGTGTCGTGCAATCTATGAATATCTGCATTATGTGTGCATGTTCAAAGTTTGAGAGTTATGACTCACAAAACTGGGTGTGCCATTTTTGAACTAAATTGTTTTCTTCAGGTGTGTTTATACATACTGTGTTTCTTTGAATTGTCCCTTCAAAGCCTTTATGTGTCATCCTACTTGGACTGTGCTCTGTCTTTTATCTGATAATATGACCATACACATACAGACAACTACGATTACGATACACACAGGAGTAACTGCTCTTTGTGCTGCCTATATTGCAGATGCCAAGCTTTCAGAGCAGAAATATCCCACTTGATTAAACACTTGAATCAGCCACTCGCACACCTTCAGGGACCCACATCTACACACACGTGCGCACAAAGACATATGCATACTTTAGGGCAGGAGGGGGCATCCAAAAAATCACTCTAGCAACCACAGCCAAAGCATATTTCTGTGCATCAGAGATTGAAGCAGGGAAGCAGCGTGTGTGTGTGTGTGTGTGTGTGTGTGTGTGTGTGTGTGTGTGTGTGTGTGTGTGTGTGTGTGTGTGTGCGTGTGTGTGTGTGTCAGAGAACACCGTGTGCATGTGTGTGTCATCTATCCGTATGTCTCTCCTCTGATGTGACCTTTACACACAAATATTTTCTTCCCGCCCTGCCAGCAACACAGCTAACACAATTACACTGGGCTAATGAACAGAGGACCCTGATAAAGTGGTGCAAACCCACAGATACACACACCAACACACTTCCTCCATGCATATCAATCTGCCTGTAAAGGCTACATTTGCATCTTTAACATAAATGAAAGTGCTTATTAAAGTGCACACGGCAGTTCAGATCAGATGGTGGAATAACTCGTCTATTTCCGCAGCGTTTAACCCCTTGCTCTCCTTCTCCTCTCTTCTTTCAAATCCAACCCTCCTTTCTCTTCTTCTATCCGTCCACAAAGGTCAGACGAGTAAATCAGCTCACTGATGTGGGGGTTTTCTTCAAACTGAATCTCAGGGGACGTCTTCAAATTGCTTGTCCAACAAACAGCTAAATATTTAATTTACAATCAGATAAAACAAGACAAAAATAGCAGATTCTCACAGTTTAGAAAATGAAACTGGTGAATGAAAATCTTTTGGGTTAATGAAAAGCATCAGAGTGGCGAAGCATATCTAAATAAGAGACAGATGGCGACTCTAATCTTATTGACTGCAAAACTGATGCATTATTGCATTACATGATGTCATTGTCTGACTTCATAGTGAGGTGAAGATGACATCATTCCTACCATGAAGGTCACAAATCATTCATAGATCTATATAAGCTTTAGGTCGGGTCTACTGTTCTATAGGAGGCAGAGAACGCTTGAAAATGTATTTTTTTACTTTGCACGACGTCCTTTTCTGACTTCCATGTCACGTCTTTGATGTTACTTGTCATCTCTCTCTCTCACCACACACACACGGACACACGCACACACTTCACACGCACAGGGTGAAAACATGTGCCTGCTCCCGGCTGAGCCAGTGTGCAGAGCAATAAATGACTGATTGTTTATTAACACTCTTTTCCTGTAGTCGTTCAATCAACTAAAGCACATAAAGTTATTCTTCAGTATGGAAAATCATAAATGGCCATTTAAAGCATCAATATACATTCGTAGGCATATATTTGATAAATACCACAGTATAATCTCAATGATAATTCCATCTCAGAATTGTTTTTACAGCAATAAATTTATAACGCTGCAAGGAACCAAATCTCCCTCACTTGTTTCAATGAGACTGAGAAGCTCTTAACCTGAAATGAGCCCAGTGTGACATTTTGATTACATTTCACACCGGTATAAATACATTTTCCCTTTCATTAGCAGGAGCAATAATATTCGCTAAATGCACTCGAGAGGCTTTTCTGCTGTAATATAGGAATGAAGGTGTTCATAGGCTGGTTGCCAGACTTTGGTGAGAGGACTTCAAACAAGGAATAACCACATAATGATTGTCTTGAATGTTTGTTTTGCACCTCAATTCTTGTTTGTATATCGTAACTCTGATTGTCTCATGTTTTACCTGTTGAACTTGTACTGTGTGTTTCTGCCTCTCTTGCCAGCACGCCCTTGAAAGAGATAAAACAAATATATACAAAAAAAATGTCTATTCTATGATATTAATTTACCCCCACATAAGATGTTTGTTTTGTGACAATTTTATCGTTCAACTTTATTTGCCCAACTCAACACTGTGTTACATCACACCTGTGGTTCTACCTTGTTTTGCTGTATTTTTGTGTTTCCCACACATTTTTTACTTCCTGTCTTTTCCCTCCACTTTGATTATTTGTCCGGCCTTGAATAGTTTCAGCTTTTCACAATCACTCTTGCCTTCACCATGTATTCAGGCTCACTCGTTGTCAGTTCATTTGCTTTAGTTCATGTCCAACTAACTATTAACCAGTGTATCAGCTTCATGTTGCTGTACATTTCCCCATGAATCCCATGAAGCGTTACCTGCTGTCTGAACCTGTTTTTTTGCAGTAAACTTATGAAAGGTTCCTTAGTTGACCCTACTTAGTTGTGTGTCTACACTAATTATTGTTCTGAACCTTCGTTGTGACACAATAAGCTACTTCAGTCCACGAAAATCCCTTTTCCACTCTTGAAGGAATGTTTAAATATACAGCATATATCACTGCTCTTGTATGATCAGTGTCCACAGAGAACATTTATGACCTCCCTCACTTCCCGTCATAATATATTCTCGCACAGTGGTTGTCAGAGTGGTCCTGGTAAGCCCCAGGTGTTCCTGGGGGTGGAGGGGCGGGGGGCCCACCAAACTTAATTATACTTTAATTCAATTCTCTGGAAATGTTTCCAGTTTGAGAATGTCAATTCCATCCAGGTGTCACTTTCGGCATCACCATAGTCACATTTACATGTTGGACGGATACACAATCCACTGCAGCCAAATTCGACAGTAAATTAACAACAGACCTCTTTTCCATATGGGATCCCTGGAACGGAATCTTATCAAATGGGGGTCTGGAGCCTAATTTGTCTTTACTCAGGGGTCCGTGACATAAATCATTGAAAGAACCCTGCTCTAATTTAATTCCTGATCAATCTGCATGTGCATTTTTGACATGAGATTACAGTCGCAGAGGAAGAGGGCGAATCTGTGAGGCGTCTCATTGGCCTGATTGCAGTTGGATGTGGTCTGGGCTGCTGAATCTGGTTCTGATTATCACGTCTTAGAATTGACAGCATTCCAGCGGTGCTGCAAGGCCACGGCCTCACAGGAGGGAAGAATTTAAACGTTGTGCACATGTTCCTCTCATCATATAGATCTTTATTTGACAGGAAGAACGGACCTGATGGTGGTGTGTACATGGTTGACGACTTCTGAGCCAAATGCTGGCAACCATCAGTTCTGCTGAGGATCCTTTGTGCCAGTAGCTGGATCCCTACCAGCTCCAGAGCTGCTGCTCTGCAGCTGAACCTGACCTCTGACCTCCCTGTGGGTGAGTAAAAAGAGAATTTCCCCCCAAGGAGCAATAAATACTGTTTGAAACAAAGTGACGAGTATCTGCCAGGAGGGAGCTTTCACACCTAGTCCTGTTTGCTTAAGTCAAAACAAACTCTGTTGGACCAAGACCACCAGAAAAAAGGGGTTTTGGTCCAAGTCCATTCAGGCGATGGCATAGTTTGTTTGTGCTCTGAAAACCAAATGGACCAAACACAGGATTGAATGATAGAAGATATGTGATTTTCAGTGTTTTCAGTGTTTCCCATTAATTGTCTAGACTGTGGCGGTCTGCAACATTTTAATTTGTCCCAGCAGAGTTTCACAATGAACCAAGAACTTTTTTACTCCTGTCATAACATTAGAGATCTCTTGGTGTGTGCAGCGCTGTACGCCACATGCCTACTCAGAATGAGCTACTGCATGCTACCATGTACTCACACTATGGTCCATAATGTTTTTACCGTCCACGCAGACATTCAGACCTGATAGTTTCAGCTGCAGTTGCAAACAAAGCAGTTATTTATTTCACCTGGCAACTTATCTTTCACTCTTGGTCTGTGTAGCTGTCACTCGGGATCTGTTGCACGTGAGAGTGACATTTGTGCATGTGCACCCCCATTATGAACATTGATTGAATACATTCTGTGGGAAGCGCTTAATAAATCCAACTGTTAATAGCTGAATCGAATACCAGGCACCCTGCCACAACTGGTAATAAGTGCAAATATACAACTCCACGAATGACAATGTCAGAATAGGTTAAAATGAAAACCACTGCACATTGAGACCTTAAAGCTTCTAGGAGCAGAGTTCGCCTTTAGTGCACATTTACTACTACAACCACAGACCACACCACACAGACTTTAGGGAAATCCTTGTGCCTCTCACCACTTGCTGTTACAAACACCCACTTCAATAACTCAGCATATGGATTTTACACAGAGCCAGTTGTGTGTACTGATGTTGCTCTTGTTAATATAACATCTTAACCCAAAACCCTGCAGCCACGCTCTCTGACTGTGTGTGTGTTTAACTCAGGCGTGAGGACTTGAAGGCCTGCCGACAGCTTGCTGCATTTGTGCAACTCAGCCATAGATATTCATGATTCGCTCTTGTTAACCTTAAAGCGATATCTCAGCTGGGTGCAGCCATGTGCTGTAGATCTTGGCAGCCATACGCCCATAGGGGTTCATAAATAATTAGCCACATATGTTTGCCGTCCTGGTTGCATTAGAGGAGAAATGATAAGGGAGCAGTTCAAAAAAAAATTAAATAAGTGATACAAATTTAATGAAATAATAGTTTTTCAATGCATAAATGTGTATCAAATACTTAAAGAAAAATAAAGAATACCATATTGTAGGCTATATGAGGCTTAAAATAAAAACAGTGACAAGCTGAAGTATTGTGAAATGTAACAGTTTGAGAGCAGTGATGAAAAAGGTCAGCGGGGGAAAACCACACACCCCAGGCACAGCTAATGTTGACCGGTTGGTGCAGGTGATGCCAGGAACATGTTGGAAAATGAAAATACACTCCTACAGTGAAATATCACTGTCGCTCATATTATCCATCCACAGCCAGAGACCTGCTGCTGCTGAATAAATATTCAGTCATACTATATTACAGCTCGTGCCCTAGTGATACTGCTGTTGAACTGTTTTTCCTCTCAGGCATGTGGAAGGGACACCCGTGGGCCTGAGGGTCAGATAGGGCGTGAGAGCACAGAAAGGCCTGGCTGGGAGAAAGAGAGAGACAGACACACGGACGGGGACTGAAGGGATTGTGTCTCATGTGGATCTGCTCCAAGGCAGCAATCCAATACTGTAAACAGAGCGTCTCCCCTTAACCTGGGGGCCGTGACCCCCAGAGGACACAGAGAAGATTTTCAGAGGAGTTCACAAGGTTGTTTGTCCACAGAGACCAGTCGTTCAGTCTTCTACCAAAATCCTTAAATCTTGCTTTTCTGAAGTTGTAAAAAGATCTTCTCCTCTGCTACTTCCTGTAAAACTTTGACTCTTCAGTGGTGACCTCATACCAACCATTGAAGTCAGCTTAATCTCTTCAGGAATGACCGGACGCCAACTCTCTGCCTTATTTCCTGCCATGTCTCTACTGGCATCAGCTAATAAAATAAAAGAAATACCCAAACATAATAACAATAATCATTTTGAAGATTCCAACCTTTTTTGTTTTATGAGACAGCAATTCTCTCCATAACTCATTTCTTTCTCTGTCAGATATCACATCTCATGATGCAGTTTGAACAGGAAATATATAAAGGGGGTAATGATACTGTCTCATGGGACTTGGAGTGAAAATATTTGACCACTGATCTTTGAGGAGTCTCAGTGACTGCCAGCATCACATCTCTCTGTTTCTGCTTAAAGATACAGCCATTACTTACAATACCACTATCATTACAATGACATTATTTTCTTTTGTATGAATACTTTAAACATTGATACACCTCTCCATTCATGTTAGACACAGTCTTTTCTCATGAAAGGTTTGGACCTGTCAATCTGAACACGTGCTTTTTCACTCACTAAGTATAAACACGTTTGAACCAAGGTTGGATCAAGCATATCACTCAAATGAGGCTGTATAACAATGATCATAAAAGTAGTAGATTTTCTCCAAACACATTAGCAATCATCTGCGGCTTAAACTTGTATACCTGAATATGATAAGCATCATTTTTGAGTTACGCTCAAAAATACCTGCACAAAGCCAGTGAGATGATTCATCACTTTATGAACAGCAAATTCTTGTTAAGCAAAGATTTAACATTAAACTACTATAAAAGTGACAAGACACTCTTTAAATAGGTATCAGTTATTAAGGATGATTCGTTACCACAGCTCAACTTCCAACATCAAGTTAAAACCAGAAGTCGGGGGTTATGGGAGACAGCAATAACAGCTCTTCTGCTGACTTTCCTCATGTCATAAATTAGTGGAAGAATTCACATTTCCGTTTTTTTACATTCAAACAAAACATCTGTGATGCAGTGGGATCCAAGTTGGATTTATCTTGCACACAGAGAAAAAACTGTTTCCAGGTTTGACTCATTCCATAAGAATACATCTGCCGTCAGAGCAGCTCTGCCTTTGACAAATACCTTCAATCGGAAAACAAGCATTAGTTTTGTGAGCCAGTATTTCCTGGCGAACAATGTGGGGCCATATTTCATTTTTGTGAACATATACAGCAACTGTTGCTGTTGCCAGTGTTCGAGAAGTGATAGCTCCCGTCATAAGCCTTGCATCCCGAATTTCAAGTGTTTTGGAACATTTTGAATTAGCTCAGGATGCACTTTTTAGTTCCTGGAACTTGGCATGGGCTGACTATCTTCTCACAGGCTCAGTTTATTATTTGTTTTTGACTGGCTCCATAAGCTTTTTAGAACATTTCTGTCACAGAGCACTGGAAAAGCTATTAACAGCACTTAAAAAGAAAAATTCTAGTTCAATGTCTCCGCTTACACACTGTCAGGTGGCCGAGGCAGTTTGGGTTTTTTTTGGATTAAAGAAAGGACAAATAGCAGAATCAGGGACAAGGTGTGACACTTTTATCATAAAGCCAAAAATTACTAAATGAGACATCTCACTGAGTAAATTCAGATTATCATAAAAGCATGAGATGTAGGAGGTCAGAAAGGCGTTATTATTAAAGATGTTGAGACAAAACATATGAAAAATGAACTAGTGGATAGATAGCAGATATTTGTATGTGACCTTGCCTCAAAAACCTGCAACATGTGTCCAGATAGATTTCTTCCTTAAACACTGAGAGACTGTGAAAAGACAGAAACACTGGGGCTGCATACTAATAACGGCAGCATGACTGTGTCTTTTTTGTGCCGGAAAACGAGAAAGAAAGCTCCAAAGGTTGTGAAAACAAGTTCCATTTGCTGCGATAAAATCTGTTAATCTGGCTGCGCTGGCCCCTCTCGGTGTATCAGCCACATTCATTTCCCTAAAGGACCTCTGGAGTGGGGCAGCACTCAGCTCTACAACTTACTCACTCACTGAGAGAAGCAGATGTTTGAGTGATACGCTCGTCGCCTTCGAGCAGTGATTCTCTTCACCGTGTCATCGTGGCTGACGTCTTCCTTCGCCAGCGGGCGCGCATGCATGCTGGAACATCAGCAGCCGTGAATGTAAAGGCGTAATGAACACGCCCATGTCGACCATCGGCTGCTCTGGTGTTCTTTTGGGGTTGCACTGCTGGCTCACACGTGACTAATTTTGTGTGTGGATGAACATACTTAAGCGCCCAGATGTTAAGACAAGGCATCACACGTGCAATCGTCCATGTGAAGAGGTCAAGCCAGGCCATGGGCATGAATGGGGAAGTGTGTCTGTGCATGTATGTTTGTGTGGAAGAGCAAAAAGCCCTCGCTCTGGCCCCTAGCCTCTTTTTCCAGCCTGCAAAATGTGGAAAAAATGCGCTGTGACTCCAAGCGTGAAGCAAAGTGCCAGAAACGCTGAACCGGGACAAGCACATAAAAATCCATGGCTGCATTAGCCATGTTCAAGATTAGCCTGGCATGGCTCGGTTTGGTTCACTTTGGCAGGGGAGAAGGAATTTCCGAACAACAGCTGCACATGACTGCAGATCCACTTCAACAACGACAGATATGTAGATGTATGAGGGTGACATCACTCATTAAATTGGATTGTAATAAAAGGCCCTTTTGTCTGTATCTTAATCTATTTGAGGACGAAGCAGGGGTGACAGTTTGTGGTGGGTCGCTTCACCACGACAGACACAATCGTCCATTCTCTTCCTGCAGTCGCGGCTCCTGCTCTACATTTATAACACAGTGCACTATGCATCACACTGTCCATGACTCATTATGACATCACCCAAGGATCTTATTGAAGCAATTATTAAAATGTGATGTGCTGAAGCTTTGATTCTGGTGCATGTGCACTCGCACAGCTGTGACAGTTTACAGTGCAACAGTGTGAAGAGTGGATCTAATCAGAGAGGAAGGAATGTGACCCCTCACCTCTAACCATGAACCCTCTGCAGCCGCTGCAGCAGCAGCCTTATCTGATTGTTCTGTCTGGCACGGTAATCATTTCCAGAACCCGGTGAGGCCGCCGAAAACGGGACGGGAAGGGGGTTGGGGGTCTGTTTGACAGCATGGCTGCTGAAGAGTTCTGCTCAAGAGTTCTGCACGTTGCATCGGTTATTCATGAACAATGGTCGTTGAATGAGCCGCAGCATTTAGGATTTTGTTGGGAATTTGTTTGGTACTTCGGCAAAAAGTGATGGATGCAAGCTAAAACCATCAGGAAGGTTGTGAGCTTCAGCTGCAATGAATTGTAGTTGGTCGGACTCTGGTAGCAGCTTTGAATTCTAGGTAAGAAAGAAGCTGCTATGCTGCATTGGTAGCTGTAAAGCTCAGGAGTGTATTCAGCACACGTAACATGACCTCTGCCTCTGGCTGCAGCGGGGCGGGTCATCCCTTTCTCCAGTGGAAACTGCAAGTGAGATTTTTCAACCATGAACAGGATTAGTGAATTTCATCGTTCTTCCAGCACTAAATATATTTTCCATCGCATTTCAGTATAATCAAACACCAAAGCCAAGTGTCTGTTTTTCAGGTTGAAACAAACTGAGTGTCAAAGAGAATCACCTGGATGCATGACCAAGAATGAACCAATATAACTGGAGCAGCACCATGGGGATTCCCACATGCACGAACATGGGAGCTTTTACACTGAAAACCCAGAAAGATCAAGTGCTCTGACAAACAGTCTCATCTTTGTAAAAGAGTTTTATTCTTAATAGGTCGTTTTAAAGAAAAATGTTTCCTACTCTCCCCACGTGGTTAGATGGGGAACAAATATATTAAGTGAAATTAATAGAAATATTTCATAATTCAATCAAATTCGATAAATTAAAAGTCCTTTGTACATGATGTTTGTCCCATGTAGCAGTCATGTAAGTGTCAGCTCTAACTGGATGAGACAAACTGCCATACATTTCCTCTGTTTATAGTCAACAAATTATCAGTGCTACACCATATTGATTTTTAAAAAGGGCAACTCGTAGAAAGTTCCATAAAAATAAAACCAGTGGAAAAATATCCATCATTCTGTCACAATGTTTTGGGAAAGAATATAATAAATTCTTCATCTGGAATAACAATAACTGTGTCCCAGTCGGCACCTGCAGTGGTGAGCAACACCAGAAAACATGTATCATCCTTTAATTTATGATAAGAGGGAGTTTATTCTACCTTTTTTCCCCTCATGTAACACAAACCTCCACGGCCACAACATGAACTGAGGCTTTGCACTGTATTACTGCTTTGTGGTACAACCCTTACAGCCACTAAGTCTCTTAAACAGCAGCACAAGCAGCAATTCCTCACTCTGTCCGTCTCACCAGCTTTCCCACACACACAGGCGCACACACACACACGCACGCACACTAACACACACGCACAAATACACACACTTCCTCTCCTCCTCAATCTCCTTCTACTCTGTATTTCTCTCCATGCAAGTTTTTTTTTTCCAGTTCTGAGCATCAGTATGCAGAGAAAAAACCCATCAGTAATCCCTGCTGCTCAGCCATGGAACTGCCTGGCTGCCCCATGGTAGTTATAGGTCATTCATACGTGCACGCGCGCGCACACACACACACACACACACACACTGACACACACACGCACACTTCTTCAGAAGCACATACATGCACGTGCACCCAGAAGCACAAATGCAAAGACATATAGAGGCATGACAATGTGGATTGTGTAGGTCATGGTAGTTGTGAATCTTCCTCTCTCACTCTCACACACACCCACACACACCCACACAGACACACAGACACACACACACCAGCAGCCTATGTGTGTGACAGAGAATGCCAGTCTTTATCGCGCCCCGCAGTTTAACCCCTTCTAATCCCTTCAGAGTGGCAGAGCTCTCTGGTCAGTTCACACTCTTTCATGCTTTTTTTCCCTCACTGTGTTGCCTCAGGAGTAATCCCCAGAGCAGCTGTGGCTAAACATCAGACATGTGGAATAGACCCATCACACACAGTGACGGAGACATGGATCTAACAAGCACAACGAGCTCAATGATATACAACACAGTCAAATAATACTCCTACTATGATGTCTGAATAGACAGAGATTGATTTTAGTTACAAATCATTCTACCTCTTCTTTCTCCTTCAAGATAATGGGATAATTATTTTTTTAAATCAAGTATTGTTTTTTAAAAACGTTTTTCTGCAGTTTGGTCTTCATGACATTCAGTGTAAAGAATATACCATAATTATAATATAATATAATAACAAATAATTTCTCTTATTCATTCATCTGCAGATAGTTTCGTCAATCAATGGTCACATAAGTGTAAGAAGGGAAAAGCAGGAGTTAAGGCTGTTCAGATATAAAGAGATTGCTAGAAAATTGTTTCAGAATGTTTAAATGAGAAGTGAGTTTATTAAAAATAGGCAAAACTCAAGCTACAGTTCTTATATTTATAATCTCTGCAGTTCATTTTAATGTAATTCACCAGCCTTTTAATATCTGCATCATTAAATGTTTGATTTGTTCCATGTTAATGTGAATAGTCCAGTGAGCCCCACACTGAGCATGGATGGATTCTTCAATATCACTTCAGTTAGATCAGGTACAGATGCAGGTTTTTATGGAATCCCAGTAAATACGACGCTGAACAGGCTTCAACAGTCTGAGAACCAAATGTGAGCTAACGAGATGTTTCAGTGCAGTGGTGCTCCGACCACAGGTCAACAAAAAGAAGATGTTGAACAGCGTGAGAGAATCCTCCCATCTCTACGTGAATGTTAACTTTCTGTCCGTCTCCAACAACACATGGGTTTCATTGATAAAAGGGAGAGAAAGTATTTCTGTGAAAATGCAGCCGCAACAATGGACTCAAGAGCACCACAGACATGATATGTACCACCAGCTGCAGCATAAAATGTAACTTCACATTTGATTGTTATAGTGTCGAAACAATTATTGGTTTATTGATTTGTCAAGTGATTCAGTTATTGATCAAATTGTCCACAATACTAATAATCCTTCCAGTAAAAGTAGAGTAAGTAAAATTCCGAGAAGTCTCTGCTTAAAGCTTCTCAAATGTAAAGATCTGCTGCCATTGTTTTTTATTAGTTTTATTTTGTACAACAACACATTCATCATATTTACTGAACATCATTGGACTTTAGGCTGTTGATAAATCAATAATTGAATTTACCTTGTGGTGGATTTTGTTTTCACAATCATTTTACAGAATTAAATGATAAATTAATTCACCAGTAAAATAAATAGAAAAAAATTGCAGTTTCAGGCATAAGGTATTGTTTCGACAGTATAAGAAATGAACTGTACACACATTGTACCATATCCCACAAACCAACACACAAAGACAATCTCTGGGGCAGGTATGGATTAACTGAGATCCTACTGTAGTTCGACAGAAGAAGAAACAATGGAGTTGAATTCCCAGTACAGAGTGAAGTCAGTCAAGTACATCAGCACACAATGGGAAAATGAAATGTTGCCTCATAAACTGTTCAGTTTCCTCGGTTTCACAAGAGGAAAGAATTTGAAGCAGTGTGTTGAGAGGCAAGACATGAAACACACACACACACACACACACACACACACACACACACAAATGCTCACAAACAAACCCCGTAGAGACACACAGAAACATGCTGACTCAAACACACACATAATATTTCACACAAGCAATTTTACAAAACCACATACATAAACATTCAAACACTCACACATGCACACACTTCTGCAAACACACACACACACACACACACGCACACAGTGTAGGGATGTGTGTATGCAGTGAAAGGCTCCTTTTCTCTCATTAGGGAGAAGGAGCAGCCTGCAGCAAAGCCTCCTTCCAGTCAGTCTGCTGAGATCTCTAAAACCAACAGCACCAGTCAGACTGAGAGCAAAGGAGGGAGAAATAAAACAGTCATACATTGAAACTACACTGACAAAGAAGCAGATGAAGAGAGTGAATGGAGGAAAATGTGGAATCATAAAGAAAGAAAACCGCAGAACAGTTCAAACACAGCAAACCCTGAGCATCTTCAGGGTATCGCACATTAACTGATGTGACCATCAAAAGGTGGACAGTTGGACCTGGACTCTAATGTAAGACCAGACTGAAAACCAAACACAGTCTGAGATTGAACACCAATAGAAAGAAGTGAGAATGAGGAACAGTGCTGCTGCTGGGAGAGAATCCTGTGGTGTTGTGCAGGAGATGCTACAAAACAGCCAACAGTGCTTTTGACCGAGATAAACCTGAGTGAACATACCCAGACTGAGACAGTCCAAGTCAATAGAAACAAGACCTAGGCTCCATTTTAATGATCGAAATGATCTAAGTGTCCAAATCCACTTCCTAGTTTGACAGTGGGAAAAAAGGTCACTGCCCCGGGTACAAGGTTCAGAAGGTTGTACTCCAGTTTCTTAATTAATCATGGGTGTTAACACCCAATAAACCAATCAGAGAGAAAGAATACTTCACTTGAGAGGAAAACGTGTGTTCACTTTATCCGTGTGTAACTGGCAGAGTGTGTACGCGTTGTGCTCTCACCTCTTACTCCCTTATATATCTCACTTTCTACTGCCTCAAGACAGCAAAGCACCAACAGTGCACCTGACAACACCTCATTTTGAGACCAACGCGCTCGTGAGTGCTCAAATGGGTTCAAGTGCATTTTCTATTTCAACAAGTCGGTGGCTGGGCAGGAAAACAACAACTGTGTCGGTCTGAAAACAAGCAAAGACATCAAGTTTATGGAAGAGAAGTCGATAGGAGTCAGGTCGGTCGCGTTGGCTCAGCTCTTTTTTACATTGCACATGTCTGTAATCGACCGAAAACAAGTAATTACCACGTGTGTGTGTGTGTGTGTGTGAGTAACACAAACTCGGCAGTTTACTTTAACTGCATCATGCTCGGGTCAGGTTTGGACAGAAGGGGAAAAAAACTGGGTTGAGGTCCAGCTCGATTCGTTTTTCTCTTGGGCTCTTACAGGTTGGGACACACACATGCCACCCGTGGACCACTCTAGTAAATATTTGGTCAAACACCATTCATCCATCCATTTTCTATAACGCTTATCCTCCTAAGGGTCGCAGGGGGAGCTGGAGCCAATTCCAGCTGACATTAGGCAAGAGGAGCAGTACACCCGGGACAGATCACCAGCGTATCACAGAGCCAACACAGAGAAACAAACACCTACCGATAATTTTGATTCTCCAACTGACAAAACCTTTCTTCTTCTAACTCATTGGGCTGTGGGAGGAAGCCAGAGTACCCACAGAAAACCAGCTCACACACAGGGGGAACATGTACGCTCCACACTGCTGGGAGGCAACATTGCAAACCACTGCACCACCATGCTGCCTGGTTATACACCAGATAAACTGAAAAAGTGAGGAGATCACCAAAGTGATTACAATTGACCCCGAGTGTGACATGAGTGTGTGTTTTAAATTAGATATTTCAGTCTGGAGCAAAGTGGTTGATCGGCTGCAGACAGACGGACTGACGCTGCCTCCTCAGAGACATATTCAGATGAGTTGGAAGAAAATTATCTATAAAACAGGATCAAGTCCCGGTAATACAAACATTTCCAGTCAAATCAAAGTGAAATCCTTTACAGCCACAAAGTTTCTGTAAGCAAATTGACATCATACTTGAGCATTCTTTCATATTGTAGGAGACAGTGTGCTTGGGTGATGTTTTCCAACACACACCAGTGTGACGCCGTTTAATGTGTAAAATTAGACCGAATGTCAGCCGTACTGATAACTCTGATCTGGACAAATAAGAAAGTGGACAAAAGCTCCTGCTGTCACAAAAACACCAAAAACTTCACATTGTTTCAGCTTTTAAATTTGAATACACTGAATTATTTTTCTGTCCCTTTCATGTGAATTTACTGAATGAAGGCCAGAGAGAATAAGAGAGCGAGGCAGAGAGAGAATAAAGAGATGGGAAGAGGCATTCAGAATAATGGCACACAATACCTAAGCCGTGGAGAAAGGGAAAAAAAATAGGAAAGCGAGACAGGCACAAAAACAGAAAATAATAGACAGCCCCATTAGGCAGAGGTTATTGAGTAAATTCATCTCACTAGACAAAAGCTTCGACTCCGGTTGTGTCACTGTTGCTTTCACCAAACTCAACATTTTCTCTTCAGTTTCAGCCCATTTGCAACCCCACGCATCTGTTGAAAGCTATATTGTCCCTGTGCGTTGCCTTAAAAATGTTTCCAATGCATCATTACTGTATAAAGGCAGGCGATTCGGCCAAGGAGAGCTCTGCCGCTTTCAAACAGCAAACCTCAAGGTGCCTCAAATGGATGTTTTTGACCCTATGGTTTACTTTGTTGTGGAGGAGTGGAAGCATTTACTATCAACACTACACCGTTACTGTGTCTTATCAGCTGTGCCCCTTCTTTGAGACAGAACGCAAGGGGATTTAAAGCTGGCAGAATAAGATACGAAGACAAAGGAG
Organism: Hippoglossus stenolepis; assembly: GCF_022539355.2. Lineage (NCBI taxonomy): Eukaryota > Metazoa > Chordata > Actinopteri > Pleuronectiformes > Pleuronectidae > Hippoglossus > Hippoglossus stenolepis. The sequence continues at coordinate 22,076,785 of NC_061488.1, read as the reverse complement.
GAGGACGGCAAACGGAGCTGGATTGGATGAATCTCACTCCAGGAGGCTTAAACTGAACAGAGAGCGTTCATTTCTCAACTCAAGCAAGAAGTTCATCCATCACAACAAAAGCCAAAGCCAGTTACTTTCGAGCAGCAACTGTTTCTCCAGTTCAGAGCAAATGCCCATATGAGATGTCAGACCAATAGCACTGGTCCATCTGCACCACAAGCTTGATTCCCCTGAGACACATTGGTGCAGTTGCCCAGTTTGTTGTCAAATCACAAAAAGTAACTAAACGCCAATTTTTTTAGTGTGAGCTCCACATAGACTGTATATAAAGACGGATGACATGTCGGCTGCCCATAACTGAAGCAAAGGCTTCAGGCCCCCTGGTGGCTGGCTGCAGTATAGGTCATAAACCCTGCCTCCTCCATGTTAGTGGAGACATGGACCAAACCAAAAAGTAAAAGTTTTATGCCATTTTAGGTAGGTCTCCCACTGATGAATGTTTAAGGGTAAAAACTTTTCCGGTAAGGTTGTTTTAAATACCTTCGTCAAGGAGGTAATGTTAGTCAGTCCTGTTTTTAAGCAAGATTACACAAAAACCACCAAACCATTTCCCAAGGGAATGATTTATTAATCTTAAGTAAAAAAAATCAGGCACATTTAGAGAACTGATATCTATGAGTGAAATTTGATGCAGCTTGATTGAATTCGAGGGACTGTTGGGCCTTGGTGGAGTTGTGCAATCTAACTGAGTAATAGTTAGTTATTTAATGCTATAATAACAGGGTGTAACGTCATGATGGACAGCTTCGTTGAGCGCATGTATCGCTGGGACCTTGCAACAGCGGCTCCACCCCTGGATCAATATATGATGTAGACTCAAATGGTGTCTTTTGTGCAAGATGGCGGCGCACAGTATCCAGGACTTTTTGGCTTCGTTTCTGGATAATGGGAAAAAGTGAAGGTCGTCTATTTGTATTTACAGTCTATGTTGCTCACAGAGGATGCAAAAACACGTGGAGGGATGACCTTGACTGAAACGCAGAACATGGACGCTGTACTTCTGTGTGAGAGGACGCAGCACACATGGCTCTCTTGTCCCATTTCTCAAAACACACACGGACAAAACCTGATGGCCACCCCTCCCTCACACGTGCGGGTTAGTGACTGACTAGGCACTCAATAAAATGAGATGAGCCTCAAGAGTGTGTGAGCGGGGCTGTGTGTGAAAGATGATTGGGGGAGTGTCACTGTACCCGCTGACTCAGCGTTTCTGCTCTGTCATTCCTGTCATTTCACTGCGGCTCCTTCACAACGAAGCCAAGAGGGACGTGTCAGGACCCCTCTGAAAATGTTTGAAACACAAGAGTGATGACAACGTCTGTTTACCTTGTGTTTTCCCCAGATGGCAAATTGTTTCTGTTGGCAGTATGATGAAACACTAACCATACAAATGCTCTGTTTTTGTTGCTTCCCCTTATTGTTATTTTTATAATTGAGGGATATGAATAGTAACTGGACTCCTGGTGAGCTTTGTATGGCCCCAAAGTGGGAATAAGGGATGATTCAACTCTGCGTTGCTGCATCTTTTTACAGCAGGAGAAACCAAACAGTTGAGTTAGCCAAAGCTTGGCTCTGTAATGAAGTGAAGTTACAGTGCACTTTTTTTAGGATCCTAATAAGTCACACGTTACACTGTAGTTCGACTTGGAACTTCATTGCTTCTTTGAAAACGTCTCTTACACAGAAGTTGAGAGTAAAGTTTGACATCGTGCTTTTAAAAAGTGCATCTGAACATAAGTGTCTCTTCTTGCTGGAGTAACTGTTTTCACCTGGCACAAAATATCCTGCTACAATGGATAAATGTGGACAAAGTCATACCTATTAGTACCTGATAAATAATGAATAAGATGGGGGTTAAGACCCCTTTAGGTCTGGCTTTTTATTTGAAACATCTGTTGACGATGGTCAATTTAAGAAGTTACCATCGTCACTCCAGACTTCCTGCTGTGCCGAGCGCCACCACCAGCCCCACGCATGAGGTGCATTACTCAGCGCCTGCCGACAAGAGACTCTGCTCTTTTCTATTCACTCACACATTTAACTGATCTTCATAAAAAAACTGCTGCATTCATATTTATGTTCCTGGATAAATGGTGCTTCATTTCTTCTGCAACAATCAAGTTAAAACACTGCGTTGAGTCATAATCTGCAGGAAGAACTTCACTCCTGTCTGCAGAAGTGTGTGTGTGTGTGTGTGTGTGTGTGTGTGTGTGTGTGTGTGTGTGTGTGTGTGTGTGTGTGTGTGTGTGTGTGTGTGTGTGTCTGCTCGTCTTTGTAGCTCTTCACAAAAACAGACGATCACATGTATCATGTCAATCCATGATGTTGGATCATGAATCTCGACTGTTCCGGTCACTTTAACTCTGATGTCCTGGCTGTGTGCGTCACGTCTTGTCTCATGTTGTGTGTAGCAGTTGAACGACGTCTGCGCAAAGTGTCGGACTCTTTGTAAATGTGTTTAAATACGTATCTCATAAACTCTAGAGGAAATCAGACAAACACAAAGTAAACTTCGGTCCTGTACGTGACCTAATAACTTCTGATTAGTGTTGGTGTTTATTGTTAATGTGTAAAGTGAGCGCAGGTCAGCGGGGGAGTGAGGAGGGGGGACATGCGGCAGGGTAACACAGCACGGTACATGGTACACGGGCCGCTGCTGCAAAATGAACGCGGCAGAAACCCATTGCTTGTGAATACACACATTGTTTAATCTTACTTGTGACATTCTGTGTTAACACCAATGTGCATTTCCGTGTTACTTGCACAAGAGGAGACCTAGTGACGACTGCTACCAAAGGCTGACCAATGGCCAGTTTGATAACCTGCTTGCTTGTGTGCCGTAACCTATCTGCGGTGGGTTTCATTCCTAACACTGATTGGCTTTCACAACATTGCATTATATACATTTTCCACGCGAGTCTTTGCATTGACTAAAAAATTGCTTTGCGTTCGGTATGGACGCACCATTCGTGCTCTGATAGAAAACTGAATAACCAGAAAAATCTTGATCAGCAACCATGCCACTCTCTCTATATCTCCTATCAACTCTTTTCAATCCCCCTTTCTCTCCTCACTTCTTTGAATTCCTAATCACTTCCAGAAAGACCAGAATTTCAAGTGCACAACCTCAGACTCGGAGCCTTTGCCTCCATCCATCCCCTCGTCTTTCTGCGCGTCCTCTCATGTGAGTCACATTGTCAGGAAAACCATCATTCTCGCTTTGCATCACTGCTTCCAACTCTTTTCTTCCTCTTTCATTTCCTTCTATTTCTCCCGCTTTTATTAAAAAAAAAACCCTCGCCTCAGTTGTTTTCTCCATGACTTTACTCCCTCGCCTTCTTTCCGGGTTATTTTTCTTCATTTTCTTTTATCCTTCTCAACAGAGGTCAGAATAAACATGTCGCTACCTTGGATTTAAAGCATCTAAAGTATTTGTTGGATTAGATTACATAGTGTGTTACAATATTACCAAAAATATTTGTTCGTCTTCAGGCAGCATGACAAATGGCTAACATTAGTGGACTCCAAAGAACAAAAACACACATGAGGATGGTTTGTGAAAGGTTCTTCATTGTCATGTGGACATTTCCCGATGACCTGTTCTTTTCTTAAAAAGCTCACCTAATAGGTTTTCAAGGGCGTTTTTTTTAATTATGGATATCACCAAACGTCTACCTAAAAAATTGTCCCAAAAATGGACGGAAATGTAGAGTCACATCTGCCGTTTCCTTCCCATTTAACCTCTTCACCCCAGCAACATTCCTATTTCTCAGCCTCTGTCGTCTGCTCACTTCTCCTCCCTCCTCCGGCGAGCCTTAGCAGCAGGCCCAGCCAGCAGTGCATACTGTATATCACCACTCTCAGCCATCCTCTCACTTTCACAGGCACCGGTTATTACTCCTCAACCCCACTTTGGACCCCCCAAAATCCCCCATTCTTTCACCGCCAGTCCGTCGGTAAAACACTTTTTTAGAGGAAAACTTTACAAGCTGGAACATAAAAGCGGTTCTCCATCTTTTCTACTGATCCTCGCTGTCATCAAACACTTTCATTTCTGTCTCCAAAGGAAGTGACAGATCTTACAGAGTGAAATTCAAACTGCGTCATAAACACGTCGTGGAGAAAGCCGGACTTGCTAACACTGGATCTTTGGCCTTTTTGTCCCTTTGGTGCCATTTGGTGCAAATCACCAGACGTCATCTGGGTAGTTTAAGATGAGTCTGCAGTGCACTGTTTTACAACACCATGATATGTGAACTCTGAGTATTGAATTTCAAGCAGCTGAACAGTTTCCTCTCTGTGAGACTGTGAAGGAGTGTAACATAGACATTTTCACTGAAAGAAAAAGCTTCCCCTGGTTCCCTGGGGGAGAATTCCAGAAGAACAAGATGGAAAAAAGCCTGTGAGCTTCAGAAACCCATTCAACATATAGAATTTGGAAGGATTTGCTTGTGTTGTAGATGCTTCCTTATGAAGAGCCAATTGGAGAGTTTTACAGAGCAACTGACATTGTTCTTTAAATTAGTAAACAGAAAATGATGCTTAAGAGTAAGTCCTTCCTTCTGTTCACCTTCTACCTTTTACTCCTTTTCAGAATTTCCCTCCTACACGTCATTACAGTCCGAGGAAAGTCTAACCGAGAAGTACAGATAACAGAGGAAAGATCTGCATCTGAAAGCCATATACGGAAAAATCCAGAATGAAATCCTCTAGGTTTGACCTTGGTCCGTCGCTAAATATATACAAGAAGAGAAGCGGGTGAAGGGAAGACGGTCCGAGTGAGTGTGTGTGTGGAATATGGAGATTGGACAACAAAATAGGAAACGAACACAAGCTCAGTGGTTTTGTTCAGTTACACATCGAGATATGGGTAGTGTTTGCACACACAAACATGCACACACACACACACACACACACACGCACTGGTTACTGCTGCTTCAACTGTTCAGACAGTAAGAACATAAAGGCAGAAATTGGCCATTTGGGACAACAAACACACGCTGCACTGTCTGCAGCAGCAAAGGATAAAATGGGTTGCTGAAATTCTTTTAATTGCTGACAAAACAATGGCAGAATTATCCTTGCTCACAACCGGATAGGAAATAACTCCCCCATCCACCCACACGCCTCTCGCCTCGCTTGAAAATCCTGAACGCGGTTGCTAACGACAATTAAGCTTCTTGCAAGTCCTATTTTGAACTTTGGAATCGAGTGTTTGCAGCGAGGCAGCGTGTAAAAGTGGGTGCCGCCTCCGCTCCGCTGTTTACCTGTCGCCTCTGTGCAGCGTCGAGTCGTGTCTTCCCCTTACAACAGAAGCTGCTCCGATCTGCCGGCCCCGTTTGATCTGCCGTGGCCTTTCAGCTCGGAGGCTGCATCAAAAAGATGCTGGGAACATAAAAGCTCCATTGCCACACTCTTCCTCTCTCTCTTTATTTTCCTCTGCCTAGAAATTGGAAGCTGTAATTACTTTGTTACTGGCTGATAAGGAAAGGAAGAGGGAAAAACAAGATAGAGTGGTTCATCTCCTATAATATCACTTTACTTGTATGTTGAATTCAACACAAGAGAATGTAATATATGTTTAATCGCCTCTCTGCCCACTTTCCCTCAGCTAGATGATTGTGGGAGACTGCTCTTTAAAAATCATTGTGATATTCTTACTTTTGGACTTGTAACTGGACATCCGACCACGACCATGATCCTCAACTACGACACTTTGAATTCTCCAGCCTCCTCAGTTAGGGAACAAAAAGATCCTGGTATTGCTTTTTAAATCTCTAATGCAGTGTTATGCAGTGTGAAATCAGCGTATGGTACAGCTGTCAGACTGTCCAGCTTCAAGCTCGACTGCAAGTACTGCAAGGCTCTGCTCAAAGTCAAGTTTCAAGCTGCCTATTTTAAAAGAATGTTGCCTCAGGCACATCTCTCATATCTTATTTGAAGAATATCATTCTTATACATTTTTAAGCTATGGACTGTTTGCCATGCCAATAAATAATAAATGATCATTTAAAACTGATCCCTACTTATGAGAGGGACTGAGAGAGACAATCTGAAGGTGGGATAAGTCCATCAACACCTCACACCCCCGCAAGTATGTGACTGTGTGCAACATTTCCATTGAAACGTCTTACTTGGTGTTATCATATCACATGCGTCATATCATCCTTCATCACCCTGTTAGTTCATTGACATCTGCGAGCTGCTCATGCACTAGTTAAATGTACACTGCAAAGGCACGTTGAATAAAAACCCTCAGCGAAACGCCATGCTCATCGGGTGAACATTTTATGACGAGACTCTGCGTGTTTCTCAGACTGCAACAGGTAATAACAGCATAGCTAATCGGCTTTATTATTATTTTATTCCCCCCTCTCCTGCCTGGATTATTTATTACAGGTGTTTGAGGTTATGTAGCTGCTCGACGCAGCCGGACCGCAGGGTGCATTGTCGATTGTCTGGTGCTCTCATCTCAGCTGGGGTCTGAGCCACTGAGGGCTGAGAGCGCAGACACGACTCCAGCACCGCCGCCTCCCTGACCTCCCACATACACACACACACAGACACACACACACACACACACTCTCTCTCTCTTCCTGAGGCGGTTGGTGCTTTTGCCCCAACACAATGGTTTCCCGCTGGGCAAGGTGGTGAGCCTGCTGAGTCCACTCTCACTTATAATGTGGCTAATAAAAGTCAGTGTCAATGCAGCTCCATGAGGAATAGACTTGGCCAAGAGTACAAGAAGCTTCATCCGTGAACAAAGAATAAGGCCATTCAACTACACACCCAAGAAAGAGTGCCTCAGCGCTAATCTTAACATGTCACTACATTTTCTACAGCAGAACTTTCAAATATCATGACAATATAACAGATTAATCTCTGACAATAATCACGTAAAAACTGTCTGATGAAGCCGATGTCCGGGCACTGCATGATTGCACATCCCATCTTAATGATGTGCCACATCAGTCCCCTCATACAGGAAATAGTCCCACTTTTGAAGCTTTTAAAAAAAAGCAAGAAATTACGATAGGGTTGCTTTAACTGTGTGACGGAACAAAAGACACATGGGATGATATGTGACTGAGCATTAGTTACAGCACACACGGAACGCCCGTGATACATAGAAAGGTGGATACATAGAGAGCGGAGAGAAAGGATGATCTCCTCGAAGAACAAATTAATAATAAAAGACTCCAAGAATAAACTAGGTAATTAGGTTAAAGGCAGCTCAAGGCACATGCTGCGCCGCTGTCGTTTCAGTCGGATCCCGGCTCATTTTGGGCTTAAACCTCTGAAAACAGTGTGCGGCTACGAGAGTAATGGTGAGTTAAATGTTTCACAGTCATCATGTCACTACAGCCGTGCATGCCGTCACTTTGGATGTCACGCCTCTGCTACAGAGTGGAGGTGATGTACAGGGTTTCTGTCTTATCAACGCGTCCCAGCACAGGAACATCATGACACACACGCGCGCACTTAAAAGAGAGAGGGGAAGAAGTCTGTCTTCCCCATACATCTCTTTGCATCTCCTCCACAGCTCCCACATCATTTCTCTCTCTCTCTCTCTCTCTCTCTCTCTCTCTCTCTCTCTCTCTCTCTCTCTCTCTCTCACACACACATCCTAACAAGTTCACCCCCCCCAGTGAGATAAGAGAGAGAGAAAAGGAGATGAGAGGATGTTCAGAGAAGACTCTTTCCTTCCTCTCCCTCACACACACACACACACACACACACACACACACACACACACACACACACACACACACACACACACACACACACACACACACACACACCTAAAGAGATTTCTTCTATGTGCTTGGCAGCCAAAGCGGTGGCTTGGCGCCCGTTGTCTCTCAAAATCAGCCCGTCTGCCTCACCTACGCATTTCAAGTCAAAAATTCATAAGGTGACACAAAACTGTCAAAGCACGTTGATGCGACTCCAAAATGATGATGCTATAAATGTGTGTGTGTGCGTGTGTGTGTGTGTACGTGGGTGAGTATGGGGCACAAACACACACACCTGCACACACATTCACATTGCTGCATGCACGTACAAACTTGCACACACACACACACACACACACACACACACACACACACACTGTGTGGTCTCACTGCAGGAGAACTGGCCTGGCACGCACACAATCATATAGGCTATAAACACATGCACGCGCACAACGGACGCAAAGTGTGTTTCCATGTTGATAGATGCAGCACAGAATCATCACATTAAACCACAACTGCTTCAAATGCAAAACTCCTGTTACTTTTATGCGTGTGCGTGCGTGTGTTGCGCAACGGATGGTTTATAGCAAATAGGGTAGAAGGAAGTCTAATTGCATCATGCGACCAACATTCCTATAGTGCGTGCTCCTGCGATGTGCCATCCAAACATTAAAGCCCGGGCATGTGGCACATAAACCAGCCCGTGGAGCTCCCACCACAGCGCACTGACAGCCTGTCCCCGGTGCCACACTGCGTCCTTCATCCGCAGCGCATCGCCAGGGAAGTCAAACAATCCTTCACCTTCATCACAACTTGACTGATTCCAGGGCTGACGGTCAGTTCACTTCAGAGATCCGTCCATCCGCATCCTCGGCGTGCGCCTGCTTGCTTCCCCCCAAAAAGCCATGCGATGTTTCCGTGCGCAAAATATGACACAACACAAAAACCCCTCTTATCCCCTGCAGCACATGACGGGTCCGTGTGGGTTCTCGTTAGGAGGCGATGATGGGAGAGGGACACCGGTGGGAGGTATGAGGGGAGGACGGGCAGAGGAAAGAGGAAGGGTCGGGGGAAAGAGAGGGATGTCCCCGAGCTCCAAGACGCGTATGGAGAACAACCAGAAAAAGTTTGGCGGGTACTTACGCATCAATCCGTCCGTCGCGTCCGTCCTGTTTGGCATGTTAGTGGGATGTGAGAGTTGCAGCAGAAGACATTTCCATTCCCAGCGGGCTTGTCAGACAGCAGCGGCGGCGGCGGCAGCGGCAGCGGCGGTTCCCGGTTCCAAAGCTCAGCTCTGCAGCTCCGTGCGCACAGGAGAGCAGCGCTCAGCATGAATGAGAGAGGAGCCGCGCTCAGACTCCGGCATCCCCTGGTAAAGAGAGAGAGGGAGAGAGAGAGAGGGAGAGAGAGAGAGGGAGCGAGAGGGAGAGGGGTTGGCGACAGGAGTGCGCCCCCTGGCTGCGTGACTGCGTAAAAGCGCAACGCCAGACGCACCGCTCCATGACGCGCATAGGTGGCAGCATTGGACGCGGCAGAGGCTGCGGTTCCATGTGTTCCATGCAGAGTCTGGTTGAGGCTCATAAATGACGTGATAAAGTTATTTTACAGGAATCACTGTCTTTGATATACTCTTGATGAAAGGCTGCTGCTATTCAGAGTAAATGATTGTTCCTGTCATCAAGCTATGCGTGCGTGCGCGTGTGTGTGTGTGTGGTATTACTCATGTTATGGGGACCTACATCTGTTCCCACAGTCATATTATGAGGACTTGTCTACCTTACAGGGACACAAAGCAAGTCCTCATGGTGTAAATCATTGCATTTTAAGGTTAAGATTAGTGTAAGTCTCCAGGAAATCAATGTAAGGCAATATAATGTCCTCTGAAGTCATGGAGACATGACATAGTGTGTGTTTGTGTGCGTGGGTTTGTGTGTGTGTGTACAGATATCTTTGTGAGGACCATTTTGAGCCTACAACCTACGGAGTGAGGACATTTTGGGAAAGTGAGGACAGTTTGGCCGGTTCTGACCCACTTTTAATAGACTTTTTGGGGGTTAAGGACTTGGTTTTAGGGTTAGGGTTGGGTTTAGGTTAGGGTTAGGCATTTAGTTGTGATGGTTGAGGTGATGGTAAGGGGCTAGGGGATGTATTATGCCAATGAGTGTTCTCACTAAGATAGAAGGACAAACATGTGTGTGTGTGCGTGTGCGTGTGCGTGTGTGCGTGTGCGTGTGCGTGTGTGTGTATTTGTGTGTGTGTGGGCATGGCTAAAACTCATCATCATCATCATCAGCAGATCAACACTCAGCAGCTGAAGAATAAAAGCCTGATCCCCCCTCCAGTCTTTGCCTGATAGTCCAGTCTCTAGTGGTGTAAGCCACTCTCCTATAAATGAACTGAGTCTGCTCGCCTCAGTTCCAAACTCTGCTCTGATCTCCAGTCCACCAGTGTGAACTTCACTAATCACTGTTACAACAAAAACCCTTAACACTTTGTGCCAATAAGAGTCTCTCTCTACTTTGAGTCCAGACGATTGAGGGAAAAAACAACATCACAGTATTAGGGACGGTATAATAAGTTTGGCCAACGTGACTCCCATGGTAAATGTAAGGAGGATGTGTGTGTTCTCCACTCCCACCACCTTCTGTTCATCTGCATGAATTTGTGCAGTATTTTCTTATCCTGGGCCCCTGCTCTGACCTCTGTCGTCCCCTTGTGCATATTAAATGCTGATATTCCTTCCCATATTAGTGATGACAAGGGACTTTTCATACAGGGAGATGAAGGCTCGGGTTCCTCCTCTCCACACCGAGGAAGAGGATGTGGTTACATGGATGACACTCAGCTGCTCAGATTACCGCACTAGTGGATGCATATGTGCACGCGTGAACATCCTTCCCTCTAAGTCCCGTTGTCTTGGATTGACGAGGCACTGCCGGTCTAAGAGTTCATTTCTAATTCTTAAAACCTCTGAGTCATCCACATGTGCTCTGTTCCGATTGTGTGGCTGAAATCCCTTATCAATTAAAACCAGCTTCATATTTAACGTTGAAAGATTTGTGTGCCTGATTCATCTGGAAGTAAAAGTTGTCTGATTCATCGGTGACAGGTTACCACCTCTATAAGCTGCTATGAATAATAGTTCAATTTCTTGTGAGTTATTAGGATAAGGAAGAGGAAAATGGGAAGCGCATGTGATAAAGTGTGTCCATATTTATGCTCGTCTTTCCATGACCGCTGACTGGAGGGTACACTGCCATACACGTATCTATTTACTATTACACTAAGGGATAAAAATGATAGTGACTTCACAATGCTGAAAATATCAGGTGAAATAAAGGTAGAAAAACAGCAGAGCAGAAAGAGATAACGTCTTACAGGAGGTAGCTCTGCACAGCCTTCAGGGTACAACGCTCCTCCACTGCACCTCTGACATGCGTTTCGAAGTATCTGCATGTAAGGGAAGACTTTCTTTGTTCTGTACCTGGTGAACATTTCATAACCAAGTCCTCCCACATTAGCACTGGGCACGGCCGAGTGTTTGTGCCAATAAAGTGGCAAATGAAAGTGAATAAAAACCGTAACGCCCGGGCTACACAAGGTGCGTGTCGATACGTGAGGTTTTTGGTATGACTGCTGTATTTCCTCAAATAGAAGTAGCCGGTGTAATCAGCTCACTGCCAGGACTCTACAGTATGAAGCTGTGAATCGTATGGTCCTGCAGTAACAATAAAAACCTTGTTAAAACAAATGAATGGATTCAGTAAACTGAAACGCAAACAAAAAGTGTTGCAAATATTTATTATGTCACATATTTGACGGATTCACATTAAAACTGTGGTGAAAAAACATTTCACTGTCTATTTAGCTATGAACCGTGCGTGGCATGTGGAGAAGAAAGGTGAAACCCAGACTCTCTAGAAGAGCAGCATGGAAACTTTATCCTGATAACATGGAAAATGAAAAGCATGATATCCTGCAACCCAGAAGCTGTTTTTTTGTTTCATTATTTTAGTGCCATGTCACAAAGCTGGAGAGAGACGTGTGACTCGACCCAAACATTTACGCAATGAAAAACCAAAACAAGCTCAATTATACTAAAATGCTCCATTGAGCTGAAGGGAAACACAGAACTAAGAGCAATCCTCTGTTTGTTAGGCACTATATCACATAACATCAGTTCCTTTGCCAATATTAAATTACTTATAACTGCAGCTTTAACGTGTAGTTCTCCCAAGAATCCACATTTAAACCCATGTTTATCTTCAAATGTACTTCAGCTGCTCACAGGTTTTTAAAAAGTGTACAACCAGGCTCCTCTATTATCCACCATAACACCCTTCTCTGGGTTGATCCGCAGGGGTATTGACGTGAATATTTACTTCCACCCTGATGTAAATATATATAATAGTAATATTTATCTGTCTCAACTGTATTTCCAACAAAGTAGAACGAGACAACACACCACTTCCTGTGCGCTGAAAGAAGTCTTCCGGGGAGAGACACAGAGAAAGAGAGCAGCTTTCAGAAGCCGCCAGCAGCTGAATCATTACATCCATGAGCAAAAAGAAAAATAGCAAAACAGAGATTTCTGTAAAAACGTTGCTGCTTTAGTGCAAAAAACTGATGCAAGCAAAATGGCTCTGCGTCCAGCACACGTCTTGGTGTGCACGGCTTGTCAGCACGTCGCTGCTCATGGTGTGAATGAAAATGTGTTTCCAGCTCCACAATCTCTCATTTTCTGGTTGTGCTTGTATCTCCTTCCATCTCTACAGCCTTCCAACAGAGCCTTGATCAATAACTTCCATTTCATCCCCAAAACGCCGCCTGATGCCAAATCATAATTAAATCTCCACAGAGAGCCGCCTGAAAAAGAAACTAATTAGGTATTAAAAATAACTGTTTTGTCCCTTTTTTAATTCCTTTTAGACAAAAATCAAATGAACTTTCTTCAGTTTTGTTTTTTAAAAGTTGTCCTTGCGTACAGTTGTCAAGATCCGGCAATGTTTTTTTTTGTTTTTCTTCGTTTGGTTTAATTTTGTTTTTTGTTTTGCTTACTGGATTTCGATCAGCGCCCAAGTATCAGCGGGATCATTGTGATGTTAGACCCAACTCTGAGAACAAATATAGCAGGCATTACAAAGAGAAGGGAGCAGATGAGGAAAGCAGACATGTCAGATGGAGGAGATGATGGTGAAACAGAATGAATCTGGTGGCACATGGAGAGATGGAGGGCAAGAGAAAAAGAAAGAGTGGGTGGTGGGGGATTCTTTTTGTGCAGCCGCTCAAAGGACATCTAGGCTTCTTTGCTCCTGTATTGTCCCTGCTTGATCTCTATCGCACATATGATGCACACCCACGCATGCCGGATAGGGATAACGACACACACACACACACACACAGAGAATACTTTTTAGCGTCCTCCTTTTAGCGTCTGTAATTACAGCCGGCCCGGCCTATGAACAGCAGGGGAGGCTGCTGATGCTACAGCAAACTAGCTAATGTTGCCGCTTCACCTTTGAAACGGCAACATCTGTGAGCTGGAGGCCCAGTGAAGAACAGCTACAGGGGGAACAAGGTGACAGGCTTTTGTTCATATTGTTTTTCCGAGACCACAGAGAAACAGAGCTGGACTAAAGCGGCTTTTCATCCACAGCATTTACAGCTTCTCTCTGCTCTGCTCATTGTTTCCTCTCCAGCATGATTCAGTATAATACAATTTATTCCCCCTGTGAAACACTGATTCCGTCTCATATTAATGTATTTATTAAGTCAAATGTTATGTCAGCGATTGTTCACTGCCAAGAATGAAACCACAAAGTTAAACAATGACACCATTTGTACTTTTTCCTCACTAGAGACTGTTTTCTATTCAGCTATGATGAGGTTGACGGCTCGTGGGTGAAAATCATCACATCAGGAATAATGTTTTACCAAAATGAACCATTGACATAGTTTTTCCGTTATGATTTAATTTCAGGTGCTCTGTCTAAATTCAGGATGTTCACTTTCTTCACCTTGTGCCACTCATCATTACCTTTAACAAAATGAGCAGTCGTGAGAAAAGTTTATTTCATATGGCATCTTTCCCAGAGTAAGTCACAAAGTGCTTCACAACCCAGATAGCATACGGATGTGGGCCACTTCAGGCAATTATTTTGCACTTTTGGTCTTCTTGTGGCCTGGATAGAATAGATATGAGCCCAAAGTGGCCCAATTCTAAGATAGACAATGTGGCCCAATATTCCAAAACAAATGTGGGACTTTTTTGGCAAACATGCAGTGCTCTACAAGGTGTAATTTGGATGTTGTAGATGGTGAATATGTTCCGTAAACCAAACCTTTGGTTGACATGCACTATTGCTATGGCTTACTTGTGGCCCAGATCTGGCAAACAGGAGCGGACAGCCCAAGTGCAATTACTCCATGTGGAATTTGGGCTGGATGAGGGATGTAGGCCAAATCAGAACCCAAACTATTTTGCAATGTGGGAGAGTACAGTTGTTTAAATGAAATAATAAGAGAATCAAACAAAGCATTAGCTCATATAAAAACAACACTAGGAAATCTAGACAAAAGCCAGTTTGAATAAATTACTTTTTAGCCTTCTTTTGAAAGCATCCAAAGAGACCACTGATCTTGTGTAAATAAGAGGGCGTTCCATAGCGCAAGATCGCTTTTTGTTTTTAATCATGTGTGAGAAAAAAAATGGTAAGCCCTGGTCAGAACACCTAAATTCTAGATTATTCTTGGTCCTTGGGTCCAAATTAGGGTAAAAAAGATTTGGAGGTTGATCATAAATAATTCCAAAAGTTTGCAATTGTAAATCAACCTTTGTAAACCAGTAAAATAAATGAGGAATTAAAGTTTAACATGTGTAGAAAAGAGTTGTATTCTATGTCATATGTATGTGCACATATGTGATAGCACTGCAGACCCTGATGTGCAGCTCTCATCATCTCAGTTTCTATTGACAACATTTACATTTAATCTTAGCTTGACCTGATTCTGATGGCACAGGACACAAAGGACATTGTGTGTGTGTTTCTTTGCACACAAACACACACAGAAGTCAAAACCTCTTTCAAATCTGTTCTTTGCACCTAAGCTTCAACTGTTATGCTGTGTATTTAATACTTTATTTGCACACCAGAGCTTTTCTTTAAATCATTATGTTTCAAACACATGGGTGTTTAGTTTTACTTTCTGACAGCATAATTTCCACTACATTACAGTTGTCTTATAAAGTCATTCGTGCCTGACAAAATGATCCTGGAACTGTAATGTGCATCATCAAGAGCTGTATGCGTTTTTTAGTATAGAATCTGTTGCAATACAAATACTTAAGACAAGTTTCTCTACATATATTCCAATCACACACACTTGATGCTTGTAGACACACTTTAACCACATCACTTGATTTAGTTTTCAGACAAACTAATCATTTGGAAACTTTAACTGGATGGAAATCACAGTATATTGACTGTATAGCTTTTTTTGTTGTTTATTATGTTTAGAATTTGTTTACCTCTAGAAAGCACTTTCTGTTTACTGCTTGAAAAGTGTTTTATTTATTGTCATTGCTATGGTGACACAGATGTATATACACTCATTTGTTGTCCATGAGGGAAAAGCAGCAATAACAAGAACTGTATAATTGATAGTGTGTCAGTAAAAAAATACAGATGTGAGTGGTTTCACCCATAGTGACCGACAACACTTTTTTCGGGACACAAGATGAATTATTACATTTAATTTTCCCAGGTTTCCCTGCTCACCCAGCTCAGGTTCCTTGGCTTTGAAAAGTGGAGCAGTTGTCATGAGACATTAGGCTGCAACTCATTTTGGCATAACTCGAGGGCTGAGGATAGAGAGGAATTCAGGAATAAAATAAATGTGTGTGGATGACACAGCAGGGAGCGGCCGAATGAAAGTGTAATGGAAAAAATGCTGTTGATCATAATTGCCAGTGGTGAAATTGCTGGTCTGTATTTCCTCTAAAATTTCCCTACATGTCAGTGTTCGCTGGGGCTCCAACATCTGCAATTATTTCTCGAGGAAAGATTCGGCTTGAACCTCTACATCACCTCCTCCTCCTCCTATTCCTCCTGCTCCATCCCCCTCTCTTTATCCCCCTGCTCCTGCTCCTGACCAATTTGGGGTGGCGAGGCGATGGTTATCTAAATGCAAAGTGATGCTGTAATAGCACTCACTGAGGAGGCGTAAACAACTGGCGAGACCCAGAGATGGAGGGATGGGGGGAGAGGCAGAAAGAGGAGGTATCAATAAGACGGATACATACAAAAGAGATACGGGGGGGGGGAGGTTGTATGGCCACCAGAATGAGAGCGTAAGGAGATAAAGGGAGTTAAATGAAGAAAAAAAAAGGGAGAAAGATAGGAAAAGGAGGCTTCAGGAGGAGAAAAAGAACGACAGGGAGAAAAGGCAGGGAAATGAAAGAAAAGAGTGAGGGACTGGTACAACAAGGAAATGTGAGATAAAATGAGAGATGAGATCAGAGGAAAGAAGGCAGAGGGAAATAAAAGAAAAAGAAGAGGAGATAAAAATCAGAGGACGTTACAGAAGAAATTAAAAGACATTCTCCAGTCGAAAAGCAGAAGCACTTGTTCAAATGCCTGTGTGAGGATCTCTGACAAGGTGTAAGTAGAGAGATGGGTTAGGGCCAAACCTCTTAGGGATGAGGATGGGACTAAATAACATGACCATACAGTGTGAAACACAAGTGTGTAACTTTGACACAGGAGGTCTCTGTTTATTCCCCATCTGCTTGAACAGTCATAGTGGATTTATTATAACCAACATCATGAAGGTTTCTTCTCTCTGCACTTCTATCAACAATGTGATTATCATCAAAATCTGCAAGGAGCATCATGACATCTTTGTGCTTCTGGTTTTACAGCCCATAATGTTAATGTTTCTTATCAACCTCGCTCCTTTATCGCCTGCTGCACGGTAGAGGATTTTCAAAACAAGCACTTGTACAAGTGCCACAGTTCCACAAGTTTGTCCACCTGGCAAGTGAAACAACAGTCTTTACACTCACACTTTAGTTTTGCCTAAAATTAAAACTATATGTATTAAAATTACAAATTTAATTTTGACTTAACTTTATTCCCCATTTTTAATTTAAAGGGACACATTTAATGAAGAGTTATACTATCATGTTGTGATTTGATGAAATAAAGCTACAGTCATACATACAATTTGTATACAATCGAAAATCTGACCCTTTACATTGAACTTATATGATAAAAATTTAAATAATGTAATTATTATTATTATAATGTAATTTAAAAACATAAAGTTGGCATTTTAGGCAAATTAATTTAGTGAGTGTAGGCTGTTGGTAGCTGTTCTAAACACAAGAAAATAAGAACGTAACATCCTGTTGATGACACTTCCCAGTCAACACCATCTCATTGGTTATTGCAGGTTTCTGTGAACTCACCCAACTGCTTTTACTGACACATCATTGGGTCCAAGTTTCCCTGATTTCAACTCAGGTAAATATCAGTCACGTTTGATATTTACAATATAAAATCAGGAAGGCTCAGATCCAGTCGCTGACGATAAGATCACGTCTGTGACCCCCTCCCACTACATGATCACTTAATCTGTTCAGATCAGCCTTGAACCAGCAACTCCCCCACAATTGGATTGTATGGGTCCTGAAATCAACCCGATTATCCTATAGTGTGGGTCCAGGCAAAGCAAGCATATGCTGACCCATTACTCTGACTTCATCTGGTCAAATATCTTAATAGCCTACAATCTTAAATACTTTTTAGCCATGAGGGCTTCACTTTTGTGGAGCAGTCATCTTTATACACAGTCTATGGTCGGTAATAACAGGTTTGAGAAATAACAACTTAACAAAGCTTTTTGCTATTATGTTATTGCTGAAGAGAATTGATTTTATCATTGATTTTTTTGGTTGATTCATCATATGTTTGTAATATTACCTCAGTGTCACAGCCCCAGTCTCCATATGCTCTAATGGAAGTGCCAGAATTGACCTGAAATGACAAAAGAGAAAGGAATGAAGAGAGGTACAGGGATGACCACAGTCAAGATACAGTAGATTCTTATTCTTAAAAAGCTAAGTTAAATGATATGATATGATATGTGGTGGAGGATAAGTGATAAGTGGAGGAACAACGAGAAAGCACAACATCACACCATCAGCTCTGTCAGTCAAGGCCAGAAGAACTGGACAAGATGAAGAAAACAAAGTGAAAAAGACATTTAGAAATCAGGGATAACTTCGCATCGGCCTGTGTGTGTATCACGTGAGAGAATAACTTTACATGTTGTCATAGCAAAGCCAATATCCACAGGACGGAGAGCCAACAGTGAGAGAAACCCACTGATCACTGCATCTTTTGGTCTCCCTTCTCTTTTTGGCCTGTGTACAGCTGTCCATGTGGAGCGAGAGCGTCACCTCTTGGCCTCTGCTAACAGACCAGTTTTTCTGTCTGTGTCCTGGCCAAAGTGTTAGCATTTAGCTCATTGATTTCCTCCGGTCAGTGGCTGTGATTAATCCAGAACAGGCAGCCGGCCCTGCATTCTTAACGGCTCGTCCTCCGCTGCAGGGGGGGGGGGGCGAGCAGTCTTGGACAGGGCCGGCTCATTAGAGACATCGACACATTTTCCTCGAGCCGACATTCGCTCAATGCCTTTCTCTTTACTTGTTGACAGCAGGGGTAAACTTATAAGGATGATGTTATAGTTACAAATAAGCAGAATGTTTGTTTTTCAGCACATAAAAACAGGATTTTTAAAAACATTATGAAGCTTGCAATGTCCTGCTGCAGAAAACTAGGTATTGATTTCCCACAGTGTAAATGGAAAACAAGACACTTTCCCATGCTCTGAATGGGAGAAGAACTGGACTTTAATAATATTAATTGCACAGTTTAATAGAGATTTAATTGGTTATCATTGAATACCAATGTTTTTACACCCTTTTTTTTGTAGAAAGCTGTATGATAGAAGGAACTTGTCAGTGCTGAGTTGTACTTTCCACATCCATTTTTCCAAAAAACGATGTCTTATTTCATATAGTATGAATGAATATATATATTAAAGAAAACACGTTCATTGTTAAGTGCTGCTTAACACACAACCACACAGATTTTGTGGACACACACCTTCCTCATTTGTGGTTAACGTTTCTTACTTACTTTCTCCTTTTTTCTTTCCCATCCTTCCCTTTCTGTGTCTCATTTTCTATATCCCTCTTCTGGGACTTCTAGACTGTAAGGCCCTGAACAATGGAAAATTCTTGATTGTCTATAAGCACAAATAAAGGTTTCAGTGGGGATGCACCAAGAGAAAACAGTATTTCCTACAGTAAGACCTGAAGTCTGGATCATATAAACTTCATTTAAGGTGTAAATATTTCAGACTTCAGATTACATACTGAAAAGTCTTTCCAAGGCTAAAATCTAACTTATTGTGCCAGTCAACTCATTTGGTGCCTGATCCTGAACACTCTGTGGGCTGTTTTTTAATATTTCATTCTCCAACTAAAACGAGAAGAGATCGCTGTGCCCACTGAGCTACACACCACAAATTTCTTTCTTTCCTTTATTCTCTGAAATGTTTTTCAAACCATTTTCAAATGATATTCAGGCTCTAAGGTCTCAGAACAGGAGTGTTTCTGAATATAAAAGGGCCAAGGTTGCACAGACAGAGCTAAGACCTTAAGTTTTGTACAGCTTTTGTCTGTGCTGCTGGATTCCTTTCAGAGCTTTTTCACTTCCGACTACAGATGTTCACAATGATGTGGCTTCACTTATAATGGCAGTCCTTACTCAATAGGAAGTCATTTGACTGAGGCAGCATTCGTAATTTGTGAGTGTGCGTGTGCTCCCACACAGAACAAGTGCTCTCAGAGAGAGGGAGAATGTCAGGGTAAAACTGACAAAAAGATTTGTTTTCTAAGGGAGAGAGAAACAAATCACTCCAGTAAATTGATGTGCATTAAAGGCTGAGGCTCCCCTCTAACCTATCCTCATCAACTTGCAGCATATAGTTGAACATTTATTGGAATTTAAATTGTGAAAGACTTTGAAACCTTGATGGCTGATATAAGATGCTCTGCAGCTCCAGAGTTTGTGCAGCTGTTGTATTCAGAGGTCACATTCAAGGAAACACAATGGTCGTTTTAACATGTGAACTCTGGACAATGACAGCTGATTCTGCCCTTATACTCATGTAGTGATGGTCCACAGATCCTGTGTTCTCACCTACTGGAGTTTACTTTATGTGAGGGCTTCATAACGGACAATGACTGGCTTCTGTTCACACATCAACTCAATGTGTGTCAGTGTGACTCCCACATGGCCGATACACAAGCTGAACATGCAGTGCTGGAAAGATTCATGATCTGGGATGTTAATGCAGATTTCAAGCTGAAATTCCAGACTCCAAATGAATGAATAGTTAAATCAACTTTCCTCCAATTTAAAACCAAGGACGAGTGAATCAACTTAAAGTGGTGTATTGATGGTCCACACCTGAGACCTTGACTTTTCCTTCAGCCCACAACAATAAATGATTGCAAGCTTCTCAAAAGGAAAATGTGAAAAACAAGTACAAATACTGTTAAAGGGAAAAATAACCGATTAAAAATGCCAATTAAAGCTGTTTAATCCAGTGCTAATCTATTCAAAAGATGTTCTTAAAAAGGTAAAAAGGATTTGGAAATTGGTTCTACCTGTAGCAAAATTGTCATATTTGCATTTTATCAATTATAGCTGCAATGTTAGGTCCTCTCCAGTTGCTTTGTTACCGTGAAGGTCCAAAGTTCCAATATACAGGATTTTCAGCAACTGAACCGTTATTGGACTTCTATAGATTTGGGTTTTGATGAGTTTCAAGGCCAACCTGAATCTCAGACATCCCACAGCCTGAACAGCTCTCTGCTTGTACCGCTGTACATTACCATATTCATACTGAGCACTTCACTGTTCAAGGGTGAACTGTGTGGGGACATATAGATTGAGCACAGAAAAGAATATACCTGCAGGGGCCAGATGTAAAATGCTGTGCAAGTAAAAACCATGCATATGTCACAGGCCACATGAACTGTAATATTTGTAAGAAACTATGAGACGGAACAGGTTTGGTTTAGAAATCGTTGCAGTTCGGCAACTAAGAAGCAATTAACACAATTATATACGAGAAACAAGTATAAGACACACACACCACACCTTTGCTGTCAGCATCGCTTCAGGAACGGCACAATATTTACTACACAAGCACTGTACATGGCATTGGATGTAAACTGTGAGGTTTTCATTTGTCCAATATGGAAGAGTACATTCAATGAGGATCTGGATGATAATTAACAGTGAAACTACTGGACAGGCACAAAACTAAATCAAGTCCAGATTAAAATGTGCTAATCAAATAAATGTTTTTCTCTTTGCAAAAGTCTGATGTGTTCAGGCTAAAACTGATTCTCTGCACTTGAACTGCAGCTAACTGGGCATCATGTGTGGCTAAAGAAGTCATAACTTGGAACATCTTGACCTTGAGGCCAAATACAATATATTTTACTCTGTTTAGCTTAACTTTCCATAATAAAAGATTTAAACTACATGGACAAAGTGTGTAACTTTGAGGCAGCAGGCTATAAAGAAGCCCCACAGCCTACTCAAACCTGCAGTTTCATTAAAGCTAGGGTTGGTAATCTTGGAAAAGCGCAGGCTCCACTGCATCTGTAACTTCAACACACAAGCACACACACTGACTGACATCTGCTAAAAGCCCGCTCACTAACTGATAGTGAGGTACACCACCAACAGGTACACCACCTCTTTTTTCAGACGACTGTATTTATTGATGGCCATCGGTACGTGAGAAGAATTCAACAAATAAGATCATTTGTTTCAGAAACAACTTAGCAACCCTACCTTTAATGGCTTAAAAAAACACGGCTTACATACATAATGATGATTTATTTCGCTAGCCCATTCTGCTCCGACAGTTCTGCCCCTGCATGCTTTAAAATCTTAATATGACCTTAACTTTACTTTCTGGCTGGGAGCTGACGTTGGCTGGATAAGTACTTCTGCCAACACCTCCTGCCTATTTAAAGCTTGATCAAGAAAGAAAGTTAATGAACCTGAACTCTCCCCGTGCTACACAGAATGAATGAAAAGCAGTCCTGAGACTTTGGCCAGAGCAAAATCTCTCAGGGAATTAAGAAATAAATAAAAAAAATACCCCCTGGGCAGCCCCCTGAATTGTTGCACAAATTAATCCCCCTTTCCAATTCCATCTTTCGCCCCCAGCTCCCCTCTCGGAATTATCCCTTTTCAATTATTTCTCCCTCCTTTTCTAATTTCTAGTCACCATTGAAAATATCAATGGTGATGAGAGTGGAGAGGAGAGAAGAGCAGAAGAGTGAATGTGTTATTAATTGCTCTGATGTGGATTAGATCACGGGCGCCCAACCCCCACCCACCCCTCCGCCCCCCATCCTCCAATCACATTTCAATTAATAACAGTCAGCCTGGCAGTGCCTCAAGATGTGCCAGCGAGATGATTGGCCTGTCAGTCAGGGCTGCTCCGGAGCATTTGCAATTTGTCACCAGCTTCCACTTTCTTTCTTTCTCTCACTCATTCTTGTTTCTATCTCATAATCTGTCTCTCTTGCTTCTCTCATCCCCCTCTTCAACCAGGTATTTTTCCCATCCTAAAATTCATGCCACATTTCATCATTTCATCCATTTATTCATTTTCCCCATGGTAGCTTGGTCAGCATTAAAGGGACTGTGTGTTTGGGTGTGTGTGTGTATGTGTTAAGAGGGTTTTCTCCTGCCTGAGATGGCATGCAACTTAAAGAAGAAGAAAAAAAAAAGCCTGTCGTCCTGCGCCACATTTCAAATGAGACGGAGGACAACACAGCCATTTTCTATTAAGGTCTGTGTGCTCTCATGATAACCTGCTACCCAGGACTAGCATGCAATAAAACTACACACACAAGCACACTAAAGTAATTCCTCACTAACGTCCCCTCCTCTTGTAGATACCGTCTCTCCTCACCTGCTCATGTATGTGTTCCCATGGATATGAGGCCTATGAGGATTAATTGTACCACTGTTTGGCTCTTGGTTTTGGGCTTTCTGTTTTCATAGCTAAGTCAAAGACGCCTTCCAATAAGTCCAAAGCCTCTACATCAAGAAATGACATCTTAGATATTAAGCAATCAGAAATAGGAAATGAGACTTGAAGCTTAATAGGCAGCTTGTCCATGATTGGTACATATTTACTGACCACCATCAAATAGCTGCAACAGTGAATTGGTTCTCCAGAGGTCTTTACTACCTTACTAAGTTTCATACCCTCATAAACAGTCGTTACTCTAGTAAGTATAAGTGAGTATCAGTCTTTACAGTCTCAAAATTGTCATGTATCTGCCCGAGTTGTGTTTTTTTTCTGTTCTGCTCGTTTTATTTTGAAATTACCGTTGTTTCTTATTTCAGAGCACTTCACTTCCTGACTTTGTCTGGTTTCCCGCCTTTCGTTGATTGCTGCCCTGCTTTGATTGGGTCCACCAGCATCTTGTCAACTTTTTTGTATTTAGTCTCTGGCTATAAAACAAATCACCGGATAATCACTATATAGTGAGTTTTTACCCTAGTGGACTCATTGTTTCCAACAATGCATCGTGGACATTAAAAAATTCAATGTCTACGTGTCCCGAATGTTAAGGGAATGGACAGTAAAGGCTTTCAAGATCTACCAGTCGATTAAGCGGTCGGGTATATAAAGCTTTTTAAACTGAGGCAAAAAGTGTCTGTTGCCACTACGTCATCAATATGAAGTATATTTTAATTACACAATATAATGGCTTCCAAATAATGGCGTTTGAAGTGGTTCATGTAAGTGTTGTTTCACTATGTAATTACATTGACCACCAGGTACAAAATCTACAGAGGAGACAAAAGCTAGTTTTATGGCACAAGTGCATATGCCAGTAGACAACCAAAGCAGGTAGAGATCGTGTTTGTGTTATCCCTCTCATGCACACCCTGAATGACCAGTAAAGGGACTGACAGGGCCAGTAAAAACTTAATCTTAACTTAATTAATTACTTTTATGCCCCAGTAATGTGGCACTCGACAAGGATTTGTCACAGTATTCCTAAAAGCCAGTTTGTCAATTGGCATTATTTCTTTTAAAGTTTATATCAGGTTTATTACAGTTTCTTGCTCTTGACAGTAGCCAGGCTGAATGCATGTAGACATGTCCCGATCCAATCTCAATGAAGACAGCACCAATATGCTGATAAAAAAAAACGTAGTGAAAAACACATAAATGAGTGAATTCTTTGCAGTGCATAAAACAAACCATTCCAATATCTGTGCATGTTGTATCATGAGGTTGGAAAATAGGAGATATGAAGTCAATAAAGTACTGCATCAAAAATCAACATAAAATTCAAAATGTTACACAAACAGGCTATGAAAACTATTAAACTGCAGCAGTGAGTCACACTAAGACTGAAGTGAATGAAATGGTATCCTTTGACGTACAAGCTGCGATTCAACATGTTCAGGGAAGTGTCAAGGGCAGTGAGTAGGTACCAGAGCTGAGTGTGCATGGGTTTGTATGGGTGTTTAGTTCTGAACAGTCTCTATAGCGAGGCCACGAAGCTGAGGTCAGCCTCGAGGTGACAAACCATTCAAGTCATTCAACACCTACACTGCTTAGAGACATTTTTATGTTGACACAAGTACTCAGGTTAGTTTTTAGTTCACAAATTAATGCTTCAATTTATATGGTTTACATTTAGTTGAGTAAAAGCAGAGAAGGCGAGAGCCATTGTTCATGTCGGAGTTTGGAGTTCGACCATTCTTCTGGGTCCTAATATGCATCAAACTCAGCAAAGAACCTGTAAGACCAGCACCACTCCTGCCTCTGCACCAAGCTAACATACCAGACTGGTTTGTACTTTGCAAAGCAATGACAAATAAATGGTATTGTATCTGTATCAAATAAACTAGGCACTCAACCTGTTGAGGTGGCAGTAAATACTGGGATTTTATAACTATAAGTACTGAATATCAAATGGTATTACTTTTTTTAGCGCAACAATATGTGGCACAACAAAGAATAGTAAGAGACATGCATAGTTTATGAAAGTGTCAGATCATCACTTGAAGAGGACAGGTAGTGTTAAGCAGACGTCTTCAGACAAGCACCAGAGAATAACTCTCCTTTTTCTAATTCTCTCTACTTTTTCTCTACATTTGTTCTTTTTCTTCCTACACAACACGCTTCATTACAAACAGAGTAATTCCCCTGGTCTTCCATCTATGATCTCTAACGCAGAATGACTGGACACAATATCCAAAGGAGCTTTCAACAATCTTTCTTGGTGTAAGGTGAGTGTAAGGATGCATGTTCTTCTGACAGAAAGCAATTTATTCCACTGCCAATATTTGGAACTGGGCTACTTGTCCCTGGGTCTCTGCAGACATTTGGGAAAGTCTCCAAAGTATTTCATTAACTGTTACTTCTCCCGTGGTGCTTTGTTTTGTTTGTGCCTCATGTCAGTGAAGCTCCTGCAGAAAACAGCAAACTAAGCCCATACTTCTTGACCGGCGTGTCAGATGCCATGTAGAGCTACTGTGCAATGAGCTCAGGTCAAATATTTGAAGGAAATCAGCGCTTGGTCAGTTACCGGGGGCTTAGATCAATATCATGTTTATGTAGACTTGCAGCTCTGATAGAGAAGCAGGGTCCCATTTGAGCTCTTTAGAGAGTTAGACAGTTCTATCAACCAGAATGTTTTATCAGACTTTATGCAAACTGATCACTGAGCTCCTAACACCTCGTATCTGAGAAAGGTTTAGCATGTATATTCTCTGAGCAATCAATATCTTGGTGAGTAGAAACTTGCTGCACTCAGCTTTCCCTCTTCAAATTCTACAGCCAGTCACCGACAGCATCCATGGAGCTCGTGAACATTTCTGACACATAGTTATCCCAGCAGACATGGTTGGGAAATGGATTTTTCACAGATCTCCGGATAGAAGCGGAAAGGAGACAAATCAATTCTTTGTTTTTGTTTATTGGAACAATTGTCTCATTTTTCAGTTGTGACAGATGAGGCATGTTCTCTCCATGGCTGCAAACCACCCCAAGACATACAAACAAATATTTACTGTTTGTAAAGCAGTGATAAGTTTTGACTTCTTAAGTTATTCCTCTTATGTCTCTTGTTTCATACTAAATAGCTAAATTGGTAATTTGCAACAACCTCATTTAAAGATGGTTTTTGCATCTTTGTTGCAAAGCATCAATGGTCTTGTGGAGTTTTTGCTTAAAGTCCTAAACACCTGCTGCACGAGTGTGAAGACGGACAAACATCAACACTGAATCCTCCAGCTGCTCTGACTTGACACACTCATTAATATCAATCTGATCAATAGTGATTGTCTTGTACTGAATTGAACAAAAGTTCTACAATTCAGCAACAGACTCACCTACTCCTGAACTAGAGCCAACGCTAACATTCTGAATTTTGATTTGACTTCTGATGTACATTTGAATCAGGGCGTAGCCTAGGGTGTGTATATTTCTTACCAAACTAAATCCAACTCCTGGAGAGTAGTAACCAAGCCCGACCCAAACCAGACATGCATTATGTTTTGAATGATCAAATATGACACAAGACCGACACAGTTAATGTAAGCTGAAGCAGTAACACTTTGCAGTTGTTGTTACCATTGTCAAAGCTTGTCTATCTTACCCAGACTACTTGCAGTGTAACAATACACTGATACAAATCATAAATCAGTTTCAACATAAGAGATGTGACAACAATGTACTATGAACCGGTCTATAGCCTGTTTTGAATAGGTTGACTGGAGCTGCTATGATGCGACATCCACAAACAAAAGTTCAAATGTCAGCAGGAATAATGGGACTGTAACATTGTCAGCAAAACATTTACACTGCACCATTAAAATGTAGCAATCAAAAGTATAAAAGACATTTGGAAAAGAGGGAGGAGAGGTTGACAAAAACGTTTTGGCCCTATTCAAGCTCTCCAGCAGAGCAAGGACATCACGACAAACGTGGAGAGACAGCACAGTAAAATCTGTGCAGGTGAAGTGTTTGTGGATGCTAGCACAGCCAGCGAGAGCACGCAGTGCAAAGACAGATCCAAATGTTCCAGCCCCTGGCAGGTCAGAGGTAAATCACAATGACATGTAGTTCTGGAAGGATATCTTGTCTCTTCCCTTTTTGTCCTTTGTCATAAAGTAATGCAATTCCCTGGTCTTTTACATGATTGGCAAATTTCTCTCATCGCATCACACAGAATCTCATCGAAACCAAATGACAGCCAGTGTTAACGGGAGTAAAGCAAAAGTAAAATTTAACAGGGTATATGTTGACTGAATAATGAGTCAAATCAATTACAAACTGTAAAAGACAACAGCAGGTACACTGATTTATGGAGAGAAGAAACCAATCTGAGCCAGTTTTTTTAAATGGTTTAACACTTATCTTGAAAATGTGTGGAAATGCTCAGATTGACAAGGCAGATGCACCCCCTCCCCTCCTTAGCTTCCCCATGGAACAGCAAACACACAGCTGAGCTTAAGGAAGCAAGAATGTGAGGACAAATGAGAAAAGCCTTGGCCTATCTTCTTTTGGCTGAGTGGCTCTGCACCACCGTCTCTCTCCCTCTCACTCCGCTCGCTCTTCTTTCTTTATTAAA
Organism: Hippoglossus stenolepis; assembly: GCF_022539355.2. Lineage (NCBI taxonomy): Eukaryota > Metazoa > Chordata > Actinopteri > Pleuronectiformes > Pleuronectidae > Hippoglossus > Hippoglossus stenolepis. Next base: position 22,049,230 of record NC_061488.1, on the reverse strand, counting down.
ACGAAACACATGTAGTGTCGGGGCGTCCAAGTATGAAATTCAATTCTCATCCCCCAAACTGTGTTTTTATTAAAGCCGTTACTATCACGGTGAGCAGACGGGCCCGGACAGCTCAGCTTGGCTCGGCTCAGCTATGTGGGTACATACTGTACAAGGAGGGAGGGGACAGAGAGAGAGAGAAGAGAGAGAGAGAGAGAGAGAGAGAGAGAGAGAGAACAAGGAAGCAAAGGATTGGGGCATTCTGCGACAGAGAGGCTTAATTTGCCCAAAAGGCGGCTCAGCCTCTTATGCATTTTAACCAGGACCTGCTTGACTTGAGCTCGGGTTAGCGCCCGGCCACGGCCCACTGCACAGAATCAATTGCACATTGGACAGAGAATTACAAAGCAGTCTTGTTTGCACCGTGTATATTATTTTTCCATCACCGTGATAACATTGTCATCAATAATGACATAACAGCTTCAGAGCAGTCATCAGAAGCTGTGTTCTGACTCAGGAGTGTCTGACATTGAGTGATTAGATTGTTGCAATTCATTTATTAAACAAGAAAAACATTTGAAAATTGTTATATATATATATAAATAATGCAGCACACATAAATTAAACAGTGATCTATAACCAACCGATAAACGGCAGTTGTGATAGATTTTACGATCCCAAGTGACAGCATCATGGAGAAGACAGAACACGAGTAGCTTGAAAAATACCCAGCGCTGAAAGAGGAGCTAGAGGAGACGTGGAAAGTGAAGGCAACAGTGGTGCCAGTGGTAATGGCAGCACTCAGGGCTGTAACCCTCAAACTGGGAGAACAACCTCAAAGATCTGCATCCAGAGGAACGCGGTCCTGTGAACAGGTAAGATCCTGTGTGGGACCCACAGGCTCCCAGGCCTCGGATCATCAAACCTTCAGGCTATGATATAGAAGCATTTCTTATCACATATTCTAAATATCAGTGGTTAAAGTAAACAAAACAGACGGCCTTAATCATTGCATTTAATTGTGCATTTCACCAAGCTAGCAGAGATAAGTGATCATGGTATATTCATTTGTTTACCAAGATATGAACATTGTAAACACCTGCACTAAACGTCATGTCACATGACAACATTGTAAGCATATCGCCATGGTGAAATTTGGGCTCAAAGCATTGTTGTGCTCTAGTTCTGCCTCACAGATCCTCATTTGTTATGTAGCTATTCGCAGCACTCTTCATGTGCATGGCTGAGCACAACACGATGAATTTCTTACTGGAGAGACTGTCTGAAAAGGTGTGCCATTAACCCCATTTTTAAACAGTATGCTGACTTCCTCCTCTCCATGACGGTTGCTTTGTTACTTCACCTTCAAGTGTGACCGTCTGGATCAGGTGTAAGCGCTTTACTTCCAGCATGGTTGGACATCGTGTCTTACAAACTAATTCCGACGGACCATAAAGTGGTCCTGAAGCTGCTGCTAGTGTTGCTGCTGCTCTGCTCCCGTGCTATTTTCACTACAAAGCCTGTGTAGACACTATTAGATGATATAACTGTGCACAAACAGGGATTTGTATGAAAGTATGAAAACACAGACTTAATAGTGATATGATAATAATTGTGATACAATAGTAAAAACGGTTGTGATATGCACCGTCATGTTTCAGATCCTGTTTACACATGATCTGTACAGACATGGCACATCAGTGTTCAAGTGTTTTCCACTCTCATTTGTTTAACTGCACTCAGTGCTATCATTTCAAATCACAGTGTGTTTCTGTGTTGTTGTTCGGAATAATTCCACCCACAGTTCAACATGTTGGGTTGTGCTATGAGGCCTGAAACCACAAAATAATCGGAATTGTCAAACACGAGACCACTTTTAAATCTTTCTGTCATGACTCTCCTCCGTCTCCTGCCCAACAGTAAATACACCGTCGGGGTCAGTTGACCCTGTCGATGCCTCGGAGAAAAAACAATGAATTGTGGCTAAACATTTCTGACAGGCCTGCCCTTTTTACACAAGGAAGACGAGGAGGAGGGTGAACAGGACTGCTGGCTGGGTGGTTGTGTTTTCGGTGGTGGTGGTGGTGGTGGGGGGAGGGGAGGTGTCATAAGGAACAATGCAAACAAGAGAGGAGGAAGTCAGATGGACGAGGAGGAGAGAAAGTGAGGAGACAGCAATGTGGCTGGCCGGCTGTGTCGTTGGACGGCTGGATTCAAGGCTCACAGGTTGACAGGCTGACTGGCTGACTGACTGGATCTCTGACCAACAGGCTTGTTTGTTGATTTGGTGGCCAGCTGCGTGGTGGGCTGACAGGCTGACAGGCTTCTTGACGGGTGGAAACTGGCTAGTTGGCTGTCTGTGCATTCATTATTCTTCCCCCGTATCTGATGATGTGGGTCAAGCTCAGTTCCAGCCAGCTGGGGCTGCAGACAGACAGACAGGCTCTGCAGCGAGCAAGGCCTTTAAGCTACAGCCTGCAGCAATACAGCACCGACTGCCGCCTCAGCAGAATCCTAATATGATGTAGTTTACCACAGGTTGTTCTCGTGTTTGTTTGTTCAACATTAAATTAGGTTTGTTTTAAAGGGGAGGAGAATGGAAGAGAAAGAGACAGAGCACAGAGCGCACTGGAGCCAACTAACAAGATAAATAGACTGTGTTCACCTTTAACCTTCATTTCCAAAATAGGGTGACACTTGTGCGTAAGGCTGCGTGATGGATGCACTGACACTGATAGAGGAGAACACGGATAGAAGGATGAGGAGCAAACAAGTGTTTAGCGACTTTGAGAATTTCCTGGCCCATGATGATGATCAGCTAATACAGATTCAATCTTGGATCGTTGTGCTGAACTGAGTCCAGTATTACACAGGCCGAATCAATGGAAATGAACCATCCCAGTACAAACACAAATTCTCACCACTCTGGGTTCATTAGCTGTCAGGTATGTATGTGATATGATAAACACTGTATACTTTTCACTATTCTCCATAAAGCCCCTTTTAGGAATAAATGTTTCTGTTATATTTGATATATCGAGGATATCGCAGATGTCTCTGAATTTAAGAATCCTGCAGTTCTGGATGATTCAAATACGTACAGGTCCCCTCACATTTTTTTAATCTGACCACACCGTCCTCTCTGTCGTATTCACTCTCACGTTACCACTTTGTGTATTTTCTGTATATAATGATATCACTGCTGTGGAGACCAAACAATCTGCCTTTCTTCACGTCCACCTCACCAACAAGCTCCTCGATGTCTGGGTCAGAATTTTACACCTCTTCCCATCACTCGATGCCATGATTCCCCACAGAAATTCATTGGTCAGCAGTTAATGTGGACGTGTAGAGGGCGGACTCTGAGGCTGATCCACGTACGCACGTTTCCAGGTGGTGTGATTTATAAAGGGATAATTGCCTTCAGGTGTGTGTGCGCACGGTTTTATAAATCGGAATCTTTTTAGCATACACTATTTTCTGCCTTTGTGCGCACATACACTTTGAGTATGAATCCTACGCACTGTTCTATAAATGAGGCCCCTGGTCACAGAACATAACGTAGATTCAACTACTAATGAATCACTCAGATCTAAATGTAATACCTTCACATTTTGGGTTATATGCTCATTTTGCCTTCATGCTACAGTACTAACCAGCTAAGTTCTTTGTCATTTGGAAGACAATTACTGTATGCTATGTTAACGTCTGATGCATTGCCTCTTCATTGAATTCTGTAATAGATTTGACATTTATGCCGAATCTATTTATGTCAAGCAAGTAAAGCAAGGAAGGAACTAATGCGGAAAACCTGAGAATAATCTGTTGTTCAGGGGAGTTAATAGATTTTTTATGCTTTTTTAAAATAAAATGTATGGAAGGAATGGACCAGGTTATGGCTGCCTGCCAGGAAGACAAGCAACAAAATACTTTTTTGACAAAAATGGCTATTTTGAAGAGAACTGAGTTGTCGTGGCGCTAACAAGTTGAGAGCTAGACCCCTTCCCCAATATGAAAAACACATACTCAATCAGAAAGGGAATGCCGAGCCATAGCATCTGTAAAGTGAAACAATGCTGTATACTATATCATATCATGTGAAATATAATATTGTTGGGCACAACGAGTTTGGAGACAATTCATTTCTCTTATTTAAGGACTGCACGGAAAGCTTTCCTGGATAGAGCCCATTGGTTTCCTTGTTAACCTTGTGAGTTTCTGAATTAAGATACTCATGGCTGCCTCTGGTCTCTTTTCCGTTCGTCGTCATTCCTGTAATGATGATACATCTGTGGCTGTGACCTCACACTGACGTGAGTCCTCAGAAAAAACTTTGTTAGGCTTGATTCAGAATTCAATCCTTAAACCTTAATTTTCTTCCCTAATCTACCGCATCAATGCTTTTTTATTACACTAATGCAGTGCTTGTTCTAAACATGTCTGTATGAAACCATGAAACTGGTTTCCTTTGCGTCTGTCCCTACTCTTTACACACAAACTTCCTTTCTTTCCCTGCTTTACCTCCTAGTGGAAGCAAAGTTACAGTAAATAAATGGCTTTCAGAAAAAAAATGGATGTTACCATAAAACAAAAAATGCTTTTGTTTCCAAGTTGAATCCTGCAGGGGTGTTTTTTTTTTATACGAGAGCTCTATTCAGCCAGGATGTAAATACTCAACGCCAAGAATTTATTTACCTCCTCCTCTCTTAACCATCTTCCTGACTATGCATTCTTGGCAGCTCAAATTCTCCCATCCTTCTCCGACATCCTGCATTAATTCAAGATGAAGTGAGGAGTAGTGATGGAGATATCCCCCCTTGGCGAGATGGCGATGGCTGTGATTAACACCCAAGAGACAAAAGGGCTGGAAGAAGAAGAACACAGGAGAGGAATACAGTGGGGAGCATGTTGTAGAAGAAAAGAACATTGGAGGGTAAAACATGAGAAGAGAGAAGATATGGGGTGAAGTGAGGGCATTGCCGGGACCGGAGGGGAAAGGAGATTAACATGGGGGTGAGGATGAATAAGAAGAGGGAGATAGAAAGGAGATGAAAGTGGTCAGATGACTCATGCAACTGTCCAAAAGTCAGAAACCGGGGGACCCCATGTAGAACTGAGTGTCAAAAGTTTGATGTACTTGTCAATCTCGCAGACATGCCCCTAAATACATCAAGCTGCCATTTAGACCTCATTTTATTCTCTGTTGTAAAATACTTGAAAATCATTCATCCCAGGCACAAAAAAAAGTTACATTTGAGAGTTGAGAGGCAAGTAATTCATAAAAGAAAAGGGAGAAACTATTTGGATGATATTTTTACCATTTGCACTATAAACAAAAGGTTGGTGCTGGGCTGAAAGTCCATAAACTAAAATCAGGATTGATGTGAAAAATTGTCAAGACATGTTTTCCCCCCAGAGGACGACCACTGATTAGTTTGATGATCCCCTGAGTTCATGTGGTGACACAAGTAGGTCAAAGTGTTCACATACTGAATCTGTTGAATATCTTCATCTACAACATTTTGTGTTTGTTAGAATAATGACAATCCCCTGACCTTTACTTCCATCATCAGATCAACCTGTAGTATTCTCACCAGGTCCAACTGTACTTTGTGACTTGAATGTGTTAGAATGACATGTTACCGTGCCAACACACTTGAGATGGTGAACATTATAAACATTTCCCTTGAAATACCCGCTTGCCAACAATATCATTGCGTTAGCATGCTGATGTTGGCTTTCACCTTAAAACCAGCTGTACCCAACAGATCCACCAATGTGGCTGTATTTACTCTCAAACAATATTTATTCTCTAACAGTTGGTTAGCGGGAGTTGTGTTGACTGAGTTGTGAAGTGTTTTAATTTTCTAATGTCTGTGGTATGATGTGGGAAACTTCCCTTGTCTGATTTTGTGAGGCTATTCAGTGTGAACACCAGTTCCATAGTTACATTTTTGGTGATTGAGGGTTGATCACATTAAGATTAAAGTGTTAGAGGGGAAATGGCTCTGCTAGTATAGTGTTACTCAGAAAGTGGAAGTTTAGTCTTTCTTGGACTAAAACATTGTATTCACTCTGACAGTCACCTGAGACTGGTTGGAAAAAACAACCTGCCAATCACAGTTTTTGCAGGTTACTCAATCATTTAGTGTGTCGTCTACAGTATCGTTTCAAAGCCTTCGTGTTTAGCTGCCGTAGAACTTGCAACACCATAACACTGAAGTATGAACCACGCTCAGACTCAAAGGAGGCCTCAGTCTCACAAGGTTCGTGTGAATTTATTGTTTTTAGAAGTAAACAATAGCTTGTGAATTCAGAACCATCAGTTTTGGATTTCATAATATCAGTCAAGTTAGTTTTCTTTCTCACACAGTGCAAATAAACTGAATTGTTTTGATACCAGAGAGAATGTTTCCTGTTGGATAGCGCTGTTCAAACCACATGTCATCAACCCCTCCTGCATGTTTCCATTACAGCCACACATCAAATAGGATGACATCACACCTTGCTATTTCATCCCCTAAGATACAGTAGTTAACACAGGTGCCCCACAAGGGTGCGTTATGCCTTTCTCTATGCATGCTCAAGATCACGTCAAACTGCAGCTGATGATTGAGACAGCAGGCAGGATCATTGGGGTTGATCAGGTGTCTGCAGCACAACTGTAATGACGACCTTATTTTAAAAAAGACCGGTCAGATCCTCAATGATCCAACTCATCCTCTCCACCTCAAATTCAGAGGGAGTAGCAGGTCAAACGGCAGAATTCTGCAACCGAAAATTACAACATCAGGGTACAGCAAACCATTTGTCCCTACAGCAATCAGACTGCTCAATGAGAGATAGATGGATGTAGGCTACTCTTATTGTGTAGACTGTAGTCTATTCTCTGTATATTGTACATGAGGCTGTGTGAGGTACATGTTATGTAACTTTGGATGTGGGATGTTGAGATAAACATTCAGATTGTATATTGTATATGCTGCAGTATATGGTAGATCCTGATTGCACTTCTAGATTGTATATCTTACTCAAGGCATTCTCTTTTTGCACATTTTATATCGTTGGTAGGTCTATTGCTTAAGATAGGATATTTGTGTGTCCCTCTGTGTTTTAACTGAGACGTGTATGACCACATGAATTTACCCTTGTAGGATAATAAAGTTTACCTTGACCTTGAACCCGAAAATTGTGCTTAGTGTGAATGAAAACTAGCATATTCTCTGATGCTAATGGACACCGGTGGTTTCGAGAGAAGATGGAGAATAGATTTTGCTGCAATGTTTCTAAGCAGCATTAACTCCTCACTATTTTTCACGGCCACTGGTTTCCTTGATATGACTGTATCATAAGTAAGGCTCTGGAGCTGCCTGTCAGGGCGAGAGTGCTCCGTCTCCCCCGTCTCCCATCCAGCTCCAGGAAAATGCCAGGTTGAGTTTTCAGCCTGAGTGCATGGGATGTGCACTGTGCAACCATCAGTGTCAGCAGAGTACAGTACCTGAAGCAGCCCCAGTCAAACCGCTGACAGGCTGGAGAGATGGGAGATGGGGAGAGGAATCAACCTGCAGTCCAATCAGCAGTCCAGCCAATCAGCCAGCCAACAAACATTAAGTGGACATAAATGACATTAAAAAGAGCTTTTGATGTGACATTTGGTTCCAATGTGTTTCTTACAATTGCTTGATTGGTGGCCACTTTGTGAATTATAAGCTCGGATGTTGACAGATCTTACGTTTTTTACCAGAGGCTAAAATAAATCTTTAACCACAGTCCTGTCTGTTGAGCAGGTGACTGACAGAGGTCATTTTGCAACCCGACTTTGATTTAACTTTCTTTTGATGAAAATGTTATTAGTTTTGAACAATTTTCTTTTTATGATTAGCTGAAAAGGTGTATCGGAGTTACACAAACACACAATGCCACTTTGCGGTTATACAACAGAATTACACACTGTGTCTACACAGGAGGTGTAGCGTGAGCAGCATGTTAGCAGAGCAGCAGCGGTAGCTCCACTGCTCCACCTGTGTCTACACAGGATGCGTTCAGGCACAGTATGGATTGAAGGTCACCTGTGCTCTGGCAGCAAACTAAGCCCAATACACACTTCATGGGCGTTAAAACGGAAAACCAGAAAATACATTTGAAGCCTAAAAATAACATGTTGTTCAAGTAGAATTCAAACTGTGACATGCTGTCACACTTCATTCATACCAACAACCGAAAAACAAGAAAAAAACTAACTGTAATGCAATATTCTTAAGAAAGGTATTTAACAAAATAAAATTACAATTTAAAACTTGACCCAACTAAAATAATTTAACACTAAACAACAGTTTAATTGCAAATACTCCAGCTCCAATCACATCATGAACCATCTCCCCACCGCGGGGGCACACACTGTCGGATGTATTTGGCATGAGGTCAAACAAACAGTCAAACCCAGATGTATCCCTCTGCTTTCAAATGTGTCCTGTGTGTCATCCCGTCCTTCATTGACACGTTCCTCCCTTCACACAGAATTGTTTTCAAACATTTGCGGCACTTCCCAGTGTCTGAATCCTTTCTCGTGAAATGCAGCCCTACTTCCGACTGTTAAGCTTTAGGTGTTTTGTTGTCGTGGCGACTCGAGTTTGAGTTAGCTACTAGCTCACTGTACACTTACTTTACGTGCTGCCAGTGCCACCAGAGTTAAATGTCATGTTAACTAGGCAGTGTAATGATGTTAATGTTGCCTGTAAACAGGGTAACTATTTCAGTACAGAGCTCAGGCACTGAGATGAGGCACCATAATCTACATTGTGATTCGGTCCGGTAGGCACAGGCCTCGTAGGAATTTTGGAGTCCCATTATTTCAGAGAGCGAGTATAAAACATTGGCAATCCCTTATAATAAAAAATGCAACAAGTGCACCTTCCGAGCAAAATGCAGCAGTCATTTCAAATCTGCCTTAATTACGTGATTTTGTCGCATGTAATTTTCCTTCATGAAAAATCACTCAGTATCTCTTTCTCTGTGGAAATAACTTGCTTTAGAGTCAGTGTATCATCATAAAGAAAAGCACTTACTGACAAATGCATGAAAAGACAATTAACTGATCTACCGAGCGGAGTTGTCTCCATATGAAGTCGATGTTCTATTTCTGTGTTTGACTGTGCATGTGTCTGCTGCTCAAGATGAGATGACTGAGCTTTTTCCTCAGGTTTCTCATCCCAGTTCTACTTGTGAAAAAAAAGTACATCCTGCGTCCGATGACAGTTTCTGCAGATGCAGGGATTTTCTATCCATCTGCTGTTACTCATCTTTGTCCTTCCTCCCAAATACAGTAAATCATTAAAATGTAGCCTGGGCTTTAAGAATGTCTCATATTCTCCCTCCTTTTTCAATTTTTCCCCCTTTCCTGCTTTTTCTCTTTTCCTTTTACATCCTCCTCTTTCCTTCCTTTCTCCCTCAGAACGTTGCCTTCTTCTACCAAAACAATAACAACAAGCTTAGTGATGCACCTCGCTGACCAGCTCACACGCTAGAAGGAACTGAATCCCACAGCTCAACACCAGCAGATAATCCTCTCCGCAAAGCCAGCCCTCGCCTTTCGGAACAGTGCTCTCTTTACACCAGAGTGACCCTCAACTTGGTGCAGGAAAAGGCTGAGAGAAGGGGAAGATGGAGGAAAGACAGAGGCAGAATGCAGCAAGTTCAGAGACTTTTTTTTTTTTTTTGAGAAAGGTCAGAGGATTTTGGAAGTCAAATGCCAAGAAAAAGTCTAAGGTTTCCATCTGAACGCCCTTCAGCCATACAACCATACAGGAAGCAGAAGTTTCAAACTCTCACAGAGAGACTCCACTAACACCTGGCCGACCAGAATGCTTTTTGTATCCAGGTTGTTACTAGATATGATTCTAAATTGATCACATTTACATGTAGATTCATATTTGTATCCAGTGTCCAAATTGGGATCTGATTGTTATTCAGTTGATCTTAGATCCAAAAACAACAGAAGATAGAGGTGCTAATCATCCAGGATTTTCTTGCTTTTTGATTGGTCTTGTCTTCACCCCCTCCACTGATGTCTTAAATAACGTGAGGACCGTGCTGTGTGTTTATTGGCTAATGGCTTCTAGCTGCTGCTTCTTCCTGTTATGGAACAGTTGCGTGCATCTCCAACCACATAGTGATGCATTTATTTTGATAAACTCGAAATTACAAACTTTCTGACCTGAAAATATCAAACAGATGTCACAGACGGACACTTTAAAAACAAACTGAACCATGGTTCAGTTTGATCTTGACAGGGACCACTTCTTTTTGTCAGACTAAATATTTGTCTGTTGGTCCAAACTGTGATCCAAGCTACTTTCGACATCTCTTATTTTGGTTCAGACTAAATAGAAAACTCAGAAGGAGTGGACCAAGAAGGAGGATGTGAAAGCGCCCATATTATAACTAATTGTTGAGCATATTCATTTAATTAGTAGATAGAGAGCAGATCATTTATTAGTTGTTACACACTGATGTTGTAACATACAAGTTGGTATAATGCTGGAAAAATAAACTATAGGTTCTGAGCAAATGCCACTGCCTCCATCAAACTGATGCACTGGGAGAATAGGGACAAACGTGAATCTCTGAAATGTGTTGGAGGAACACTTGAAAAGAGTGCTGCAGTATTGAACAGGGGAAACTCAAACACAAAATAATGTTTGCAGAGATTTGAATGTTTTTTCAGTCTAGCAAATATTACACAAGGCTTCAAAACTTACTTTCAATCGTGCAAAACCTACCTTATTAGATTGTAAGCTTTCAATCACAGAGTTTCAACCATTCAAAGCATTTCTTTGGGTTTCAGAATATATCATGATAGATATCCCATAGAAACTGTTGGTATATTATTATAAAAAATATACACAAGAAGCATAAGAAGTGTTAACATATTTTCCTTATACTCATTTATCCCAACAGTTTGTTCCCATTTATTGTTGCTGCTGGCTGCTTGTGCTCAGTCCCAGTCGTGATTTTGACATAAATAGGTAAATTTTTCATGTGATAAACTCGCTGCTGTTACTGTGGGCTCTTACCTCCGGTCTTTGCCTGGAGAGATCTTCCTCACATTTTGTTTTCTCTCTCTGCTCTTCGATCCAAACCCACTAACAGAGCTACATGGTCCTTCTCTCATGCTGCTGCAACTTCAGCTAAGCTGAATATTAAGAGCTGAATCAATAGTGAAGCATCCAGGCCACACAGCGGCTGCTGCACTATTAACTGAGGGTTCAAACCTGCGTCCTGAAGCCACAGGGGTTCTCCCTTGGTTACTGATTACGAGCACCTGCTGTGACATCACTGAAAAGGGGGGTGGCCAGACGTGGACCATGCAGCCTACAAACAGAGCAGAAGCTTCTTATTGGTTATTCTACACATTTGCTTGTCGTCATGTCGGTTATTGGTCACATAATCACTTGTTTAACGATAATGAGTTTCAGGATTTTGAATGCCTCTTGTTTGCCTTTATATAGCTCATGAAAAATATTTTATCATGCCACTTTTTCGTTTAGTTTTGTATCAGCACAACACCATCTATTGAATCTGGCCATTGTTTTTATTTTTCACAGTATATCAACATATTAGACCTAAAAAGACACAAAACACAAAATCTGATTCGGAAAATTGTGTTTATTAATTTCAATTAAAACACACAAACAAAACCTAAATAAATCTCAAGAAATCTGATGTGAGAGATATGCACCTATGTGAAACAAAAGCAGGTTTACTCATTGGCATTTCTTTTAGTCATTCACCTCTTCCAAACATTTAAGCTCCTTTCTCCTGACATTCTCCCAAGGGGCTGTATGTGAGAACGCAAATGGCTTCACAGCCCCGGAGTAAAATCTCAGGAGAATGACCAAATGGGCCCATGTGAGAAAACAGCAGGAGACCCGCAGGAGGATTCACTGCAGGCAAGTGGTCCCTTTGATTGCAACAGAGGCAAAACGGGAAAAAATTACAACAACAAAATAATACAAATATCTCAGAATGAAAAAGAGGTGTCATACATGTAACAGATGCTGACTAAGATGCTTATTCAGAAAGACGGTGAGATCAGAGAGTTTTTCGTGATAAGGGCTGAATCTAGTGTTGATGTGCTGTAAACAAAAACACATCTCCGCAGAAGAATCAGAAACCAGCACATCATTGGCCACACAGCACTGCTTGTTTTAAACAATATTCGGGTCACACTTTAGACAAGAAGGAACATTTATAAAAAAATTGCAAAATTAGAAATATGCAATAAAACCTGTCTTTCTTTTTTAAGATAAAAATGATACAATATTATGGTAATTGAAATCTTACCATACAACTGTCGATGAAAGAAAAACAGATTATTTTGCACAAGCATGTCAGAAGTCGAGCTCTTGAGTTTGTGTAGATTCTGTTCTCACCTAAGAACAAATCCCAGATAAGAAAACATTGGCGAATGTCAGGATCTTTGGAAAAAACTGCGTACGTGGGTTTTGAGAAGAAATTTCTTCTTCGGAGCAGTTGGTGAATGAGGTCTGTTCTCCGTCTGTAAACAATAACTGTGCTCACTTAGACAAAGCGCTGCATTGCTGGCTTTACATTCCCAGAGGGTAGAAAACAACTAGTGAGAATATAACATATAAAGACCAAAACAAACCATATGCAGCTACTTACAGTAAAATCTGGATTGGCCACAGGTTTTTTTCGGTTTCTGTCAACAATGACATAGAGGGTTAGGATCCATATGGTGTGAGGTTGTTTTTTGGGGGGGGCAGCACTGTCGATTGGAGTTCACAACTGGGCTGTACATGGCTTTGTTTTTCATCTGACGTCTTAATCCAGTCATGCGATTTGACCACGTTAAAGAGCAGGAGTACATGTTGATTTATCAGGTATGAAATTTTGCCAGACCTTAAAGTCAAAGCCTTCTCATGGATCAACTGGTAATATCTCTTCTTCTAATCTTTAAAAAGACAGAAAGGACTACAAAGAAATGGAATAGGATTACAAAGTGACCACATTCAGACACAAAATGACCACAAAAAGATATAAAATGTCCCACAACAGATGCACCATGACCCAGAAGAGACCCAGAGTGACCACAACGAGACACAAGACAGCCAAAAGGGGCAGGACAGAATAACCAGAGACAGGTGTAAAACGTCCAAAAGCAGATGCAAAAAGATCATAAAAAGATGCAAAATGGCCACAATAGGATGGAAAACATCCCCAAATTGAATTTAAATAACAAGAAACAAATGTAAAGAGTCACAAAATCAGCAGCGTGGCATCCTAGTGATGGAGGAGGAGTGGGAGGTGTTTCACCTGTCTGTGACCAGGGGCTCGTTTGTCCATAATCTCATGGTCACACTGTTTATTTATAGGCAGCTCTTCAACATGCTCACTGGCCATTTTCACACGAGCATGGCTGAATTCCATTTCAGTTCAGGTTTCTGGGCAGTGTCCGAAATAACGAAATATTAAGTGCGATCTTAAAGCTCTGTGTGGTGCCAGCATTAAGTTGCACGTTGGAACTCTGCAGCTACTTTGGATTTCCTGCTCAGCTGCTAAAGTAGAATAAAGTTGCAATTCATAAGAAAAGTAAATATTGCGAGAATAAAGAGAAAAACTTTCTTTAGGAAATAAGCAGCAAGTGTCATTTCATTTCTGGATCCACAATCTTGATGACCAATCTCATTGTTTTTTGAGAAAATGTGTTTGAATAGTGCGCAGATTTAAGTCAGCTGCTAACAAAAATTCTCTCCCCTATAAAATAAGTCTGTGTGGCTCTTTCACAGTTTCTCCTGCTACTTATGATATTTTGGAGCTAATGCACCAAAAGATGAAGTACTTTGTTTTTTGTGAAACCTTATAACTTAACAAGAGACTCCACATTCCTCATTGTAACGCAGGCAACAGACTGACCTTCTGATATTCTCCCCTCTAAAATGACACATACTCATAAAATAATAACTTTATCCTCCTATTTTCCTGTAATATTACAACTTTATTCTCAAAATCTCATTTATCTTTCCGCTTTAAATGGCCCCTAATCCTCACAGGGCAGAGCCACCCTTCGTGTTATTACTTTCTCCTGCACTTTTCCTCCTGTTGCTACACACGACTTGTTTACAATGACTGCCTGGTGATGTCATATTCTGCTGTTTACCGATGCACTCTCTCTCTCCAACAACACCCCGACCACTAAACATTAGAAGTTTGATTCATTTTGCTTCTGAACCTTGATCTTTTGATGCTGTTCAGCCCTTATTCACAAGAGGTGGACTGCAGAGAAGAGGAGATATGAGGAGAGAATTATGACACAAGGACAAAGAAAAGAAAGATAACTTCTATGGACACTTTAATAGAGCAATTCAGACACTGTCCAAAATAAAACTGTGCATTGACATCAAAGTGCGTCATGCTGCAGGGAAAACACAACCACCCATGAATCTCACTGCGTTTGTCCCTCAATGTTCTCATCTGCTCTCTTCTCTACCTGCAGCCACTGACTCCATTGTTCTCTCTCACTCTTACACACACACACACACACACACACACACACACACACACACACACACACACACACGCACACACACACACACACACACACACACACACACCGTGTTTTAGTAGAGTGAGTCACAGGGATGGTCTGCGTGTCCCTGCCTGTCAATCACGTCTCCATTAGTGGCTACTTGGCTGGATGGCTCGGGGTCCGCTGCTGTAGATGTGGATGGGAGATGACAGCATTGTGTTTCCTCCTCAATATACACATTTCCCATCCATGTGTGTGTTGCAGTGTGTATTGTGTGTATCTGTTGGTCTTTGCAGTGACCCCACACACTTCGCACACTCAAACACCGAAAATCTGATTCACTCATGCACCTGTGACTCATCATCATGTCTCTATGTGTGTGTCCCAAAAAATATTGGAATTCTGAAAGATTTAAATTTCATGTAAAGATCTCATCAAAGCATTCAGTGTGTGTGTGTGCGTGTGTGTGTGTGCGTGTGTGCGTGTGCGTGTGTCGTGTGCGTGTGGCGTGTGTGTGCGTGTGTGTGTGTGTGTGTGTGTGTGTGTGTGTGTGTGTGTGTGTGCGCATTACTTGTGCACCACCTGGAGGCAGGTCGTCATGAATCATATGAGAGCAAATCTGCTGTTAAATGTAGCCCCATCTTACACACACACACACACACACACACACACACACACACACACACACACACACACACACACACACACACACACACACACACACGCACACACACACCCTGGCCAGCAGTAGTGAATCACAGTGCTCATCATGCTGTTGCATATGCGGAGCATGACAGACACATTAGTGGAGCACTGCTGTATAGCCAGCACCTCCTTCCCTTCTACACCTCCTTTCTGTTCCTCTGCACCTGTCTTCTCTCTTCTTTGTCTTCTCCTCTGTTGCCTCTCCTACTCTAAACTCTCTATTCTTTTCCTGACCTTTTTTTTACCCCTTCTTCACTTCTTTCCCTTTACTTTCACTGGTGTCTTCACCTCCTTTCTTTCTGTTGCACCCCCTCTCTTTTTGAGCACTCCTCTACTCCGTTCTGCACCTCCTTTACTTACGTTACTGTTTTCATCTACAATTCTTCACTTTTTTCTCTCTCCTCTTGTCCGGTGTTTCATTTACCTTTGGATCTATCCTGAACCTTTTTTTCTTTTCTCCTCCTCCTCCTCTGTGCCCCCCTCTGGCCCTCCTCTTTCTTTTGCATCTCCTGCCCTCTCTTCTAATGCGGTTGTCAACACCTTCCTTCTTTTCTCCTGTACTTATTTTCCTCGTTTTGCTTTCTTCTGTTCTGCGCCGTCCTTTCTTTTTCTTCTGCTCTCTTTTACCTCACCTTCCTCCGCTCACTCTCCACCTCTACATCTCTCTGCTGCCCCCTCTTCCTCCCTTTCCATCTTGCTCTATCTCCTCCACTACCTCGACTCCTCTGGCAGCCCTGGGCACTTTTTCCTCTGCATATTCGGTCAGTGTGAATAATGTGAAGAGGAAAGACAGACCAGTAATAAGGGATGTGATCAGCTCCCACAACAAATGGATGCTTTAAGGTTAAACACAGTTCATACAGTCAATTTTCAAGTTAAGAACAATATAATGAAAAAAATAACTTGCATGTTAGATGAAAAGAAAACAAAATAGATCCATTTATAATTGAAAGTCTGGGTTTAATTCGGAGTAAAAGTGATTAGTTAACTGCCTGTTGCCTACAGCTCGCCTCATGCTGCGTGCATGTCTTAGTAGTCTGGAATGTATGAGGATTTTCTGTTAATCAGCTTTGTATGAGTCATGATCCTGTTTATTCCTGAGGTTAAATACTTTAATTCCTTTTCAAATATTTTCTTTATTTCCTTTTAAGTGTTCACTTGGACTTTTTAAATGTTAATGTTTCAGGTATGAAGTGGAAAAATCAAGTATGGTCACATCGCTCAGTGAACATGAGATGGTGTGTGGGGGGGGGGCGCGGCGCGTGTGTGTGTGTGTGAGCTGTAAACTGAAGCCAAGGCTGCCATCTATCGTTCCCACATGACCCCACCATGTATTTGAGCATCACACTAGTTTGAAGCTGTGTATGTACAGAGCTACAATTAAGGCCATCGCTCCTCACAACATTAACAGGATTACCACTTCCTTAAATCCATTATGGATAGTTTTTCCTGTCAGTTAACAAAGTGCAGGCTCTACACTGCTGCAAACTTGCAACAACAAGGAGTCACGGCAGAGAGGAAGAAACTGGCCAACATGTGGCAACAGTGGCCATTTTATATGTGTACAATGGTCATTTTAAGTCAGGGTGGAAAAACCAGCAGTTTGCCTAAATGTCATTATCCCCAATATGGGCTTCAGTTCCAGGAACACAAAATCTGACCCTCTGCACAGGAGGGACTCTGCTTCCCTTCCCCAACAACACATATGTTACCAGATAAATATTTTATAGAACATTATTGCCAAACAGGCAGGCTACTAAGATTTATTTTTCTTTGACTGAGAATAACTAAATAAGACCCTGAACACTGGAAAAAAGGAGGCTGACTTTTTTTTCACAAAGAAAATTGATCATGAATCATTACGGGAATCAATAAATAATCAGACTGATAAAGAGAACTGATAAGAGTATTGATATCAATCAAATCTAATCAATTCCCATCCATGTTACAGTCACTGTTTTTACACCCTGTGATTAAACAAACCAAGTATGGTTCATAAAGCAAAGATGTTTTTTTATCTTCAAATACTTACCACTGCTAATATTGATTCATCCACTTTTTAATCTGTAACTTTCTTTCATACCCTCAGACTCATATGTGTGACAGCAGTGATGATTAGAAATTTAAATGGATGCTCCTCAGGTTGAATGTGTCTGAATTTATTAAAAACATCTAATGACGTGTTCAATAATTCGACAGAGTGGACCAGAGTTTTCATACATTACGTTTTAGCCGCGGACCGAATCACTGTGCACTGTCATCTCACTGCAGTGCGCTGCAATGGGATGTTTTGCCAGTCTGAGCCTCTGAGTCAAAAACCAATATATTCCTTTACTTCTGACTCAATAATGTTCTCCTGGAGAAAATTGCATTCCTCCGACCTGTGTTGAAGATGGAAATTATCTGGTTAGTTTTGCTTCAATTTTGCAGGATTATGTGATGGGCTTAGTTGAAAGAAGTTGCCTCTGCAGATGTATGGACAGAGCTTTAAACTATCTATTTGTGTCGAGGCAGTTGTTCGAGGAGGTTTTCAGTGTCTGAATTGTGTTCAAACACTGGTCTTGATGTTTAAACATGATGTCCAGACTGTATCTATACTAATGACTGTCTGTATGTGCAAACAGTTCATCTTATCGGCTTTACACTTGACTTGTTAGTGGCCCATGGAAGTGCAATAAATTTGGTGTGATGTTAACATGTGATACATTAAATAGAAACTGAATAAACAGGTGACCGTGCTCTCTATCAGTCAGTGGGGGCGGGACAGTGTGCCTTCAATCTGCAGGTCGAGTTGAACATGTCTTCTTCTACGTCCTCTGATTAACTACAGTAGCGGTCGGTTACCGGGTCAAACCGCAGGTCAAAATTGTCGCCAGATAATATTGATAATTTTTCCATTTCATCATATCGGACTGACAAAGACACCCACGGGTGTCGCGAGCTCTGTCATGACAACAACATTCATAGAATTACTTGCTCTCTCGCTTTTTGTCCCTAAAGTAAAAGTACTTTTGCTTTGTGGCTGCAGTGGTTTATATTGAGCTGAATTACAGAGCTTTTATTAGACCTCTTAGATAGCTGACATGTGATGTATGAAAAAATAACACAAGTTTAATAAATCATTCAACTTTATATATTTACCACACAAGTAAACAGTAATAAAGCAAATTCAGTTTCATTTCATGAAAAACTTTGACACTGGCACATAACGTGTGTGTAGGTTGTGTTACTTTTGCAAGACATGAGATTAACAGGAACATTTCGTAGCGAATATAAATGTATAGGTACGTTTTTCACATGTTGACAAATGAAAAAAAACATAGTTTCTCATTAGCCAGTTTTGGAGGTTTGTCTAGTGTGTCCAGCCTAAAATATATTATATTATTTCTCCAATTGTCTTTTAGACCTCTGTTACTTACTGGCGAGTTGCCATAGCAACCTCTAGTTAGGCTCAAAAAATACTTCAAGGTTTTGATAAAACTTAGCCCCAATTAGGTCGGCCCACACAAATTTAAAAGGCCAGAGTGTTAATCACAGAGCCATTCTTCCCACAGGGCTTTTAAGTCCACAAACCACATCTAGCATATTTGTCTGAAATGGAACTTTAACAAAGTAAAGCCTAATATGATTAACAGCTCAACTGGATCGAGGCAAAATCTGAAATATTTATCCATGCACCTGGAGCAGCGTGGGTGTTTTCAAAGTACTTCCTCAGCGTAAACACAGACAATAAGAGAGGACATATGAACTCTATACACACACACTCAAAAGCTCTCTTAGATGCAATCACACGTAAACCTGCCTGTATATCACTCCTACACAGGCAAATATAGGTTTGCAGAACATTTTTGGACAAAGGGGATTCATTAACCACCAAAACAAGCAAAATAAAAAATGTCAAAAAGTGAGGATTGATTGAAAAGAGAAGCAGGAGTTTTTCCTCAAGTGCTTGTCTGCCAATCAAGGGAACCACAGGAGGACGCAAACCAGACACTCTGTCATACATCATTAAATAGGGCTTGATTCGAAAGCTGTGGATATAGCGATATAAAAAATGCAGTCTTGTTATAATTGGGTAGATAATGACATGTCCAGGGGACAGTTTCAGGGAGCATAAGACTGACTAGTAGCAAATAAATAGATGTTTTGGCTCCTGGCTCCTTGTTAATAATGGATTTTTTCAGGTGCAGGTAAGCAGAATCTGGATTCCACTATCCTCTTGTTAAATTTAACCCAGCTACCCAATTTATCCTATACATACTGCTGATAAAAAAATGTTTTATACAGGATTCCCAAAGTTAATTTAGCTTCGCACTGTGGTCAATATTACAAATAAAGTAAAAGTAAAGTAAATTTATTATTTAAATAACATTAATTATGAGATGTCATGCATGTTTAACTTAGGAGAAATTGACTGGATATATTCATATCTGCTAGATGTTAAAATAAGAAATCCAAGTGTTCCTGGGGTTTACAGTCTATATTCTAAGGCTTCACTATGGTGCATGCTTTTAGTTATTAGTTACACAATGACCACAGTGTCTGAGGTGTCGTGGTTAGCCCTGATCCCAGTTGTCTATAAAGGTCGACACTACTCAGTCGATTGAGGTTATAGGGATTTTAATGAATCCCTGATTAACTTCGCTTTCCATAAGGTGGTAACAAATCAATCTTATGTTTACAGATTGTTTTATTTCCCCCAAGTGACCAAAAAGTAGTAAATAAATTATGTTTGCTATACGATTTGTACTTTGTGTCAGTTTCAACTGTCACTGAGGCTGGACTAACAATACAGTGTCGTGCTAGGGACACACAACAAACCTGGCTTTCAAGCTAAGTACACAGGAAATCAAATCCCCCACCAGAGGAACACACAACAGGTTCACCAGCTGCCTCTGTCTCTGTTTTAAGATCATTTTAACATGATTTGATTGGCTAGTACCTGCCCCTAGGTGTTTGGTTGGACATGGTTTGATTGGCTCGTGCTTCTGTTGCCACATGGCAGAAGATGAGCTCTGCACATGGCAGAAGCAGAAGTTGAGCAGAGCAGCGCAAGCAATGGAACCACAATGCAGTTTGGCAACACATGACGTTACCTCATTCAAAGTGAATGAAAGAATTAATGACTCAAGATTTCAAAGGCTTCTGATGATTTCATACATCTCTTAGTAATGTGTGATACCTTGCTACCTTTTGCTGTCTGAGAAACATAAGGATATGTAAGACTGGGACTCAAGCTCGAGACAGAGGAGGGTGGAAACAATTCATCAATGGCCTATGTTCCGAAAGGAATATAAAGGCCAAATAGAAATAGAAGACTGGGACTGATCAATGTAAGTGACATTGTCAATCAAGACAGCAGCAACAACATCTGATTCTCCAGTTTAGGGTTCTGCGTACTAAGGCTACACTGAGATTTGAATTGAAACATCAAAACTTTGATCGTTTGTGTATGAAACCTCTGTTATTCATGTGTGTATGAAAGCTTTGTCTATCTATTCATATTGTTTCCGCCTTATTTTTGCAGCTCAAGTATAGTGATTCAGTCCATGTTACACCTGCTGTTTAATTTCCTACTTTCTGTTTCAGAGAGCTTGCCGTCCCTGAAGGTTTTTTCTAATACTGTCAGTGTTGTTAGGGCATGAATGTATTGGTATAAAGTGACACCTAAGAACTGAGGGCATCTCTTCGGCCATTAATATCACTGCAACATTTCTCATCCATGTTCCGGTTCAGACAGTCCAAACATCTCTGGAGAGTCAAACAGAATCATCGGGCCATGTCTGAGCATCTTTAGCCGAGTGCAACTGGCACGGATGAAGTTTATGCTGTCATGATCAGCCGTCTCCAGCGGACGCAGGGCTCTCAGATTCAGAGCATCAGCCTCTCCGACAGAAACACTGCACACGTCAAGGGTTGTGCTGTGCTTAGTGTGGTGAGACACACAGTGCAATGATGAAACATTTGACATTGAGCATTTGTTAAGTCTCCATTCTGGGGATCAGACATGTGGGTCGTGCTGTCCATGTTGCCTGGGGAAATATGATATCTGCAGCAGGCATCAAAACAAATAACAGGGGCATTCCTCAGGCATATCTGCAGGGCAGTCAGACTGCAATGCTGCATCTCTGGTCCAGTCTAATAAGACTGCTATGAAAAGAAGGTGAATATTTAAAAACCTTCATTTATGTAGAGACAAGACCCGTCTTCTATTGATCTGCCAGTAATCCATGTGTCATGGTGCTTGAGTAAAGTCATGCCAAACCTTTCACTTATCACATTTAGTCCAAGTCCTTCTCAGCCATGCATGCAGTGTCTCTGTGAAGGCTCCAACACATGTTGTTTGTTGGGATCGTGAGTGCACATAAGGCTTTTTAGGATTTCTCTCATTTTATCCCTTCCCTAAACACCATACTGTGTGCGCTGCTTCCTGGCTTTGCAGGAAAACTGAGGGAGTTTTAAGACTGACATATCAAAACAGTTACAGCAGAAACACACAGAACAAAATCAGTTTTTGAAAGATGTTGTTTGGCAACATTTTGAAGAATTATTAAACTTGAGCTTTAATGATTTATTGAGGGTCATGGGGCTACTGGAGCCAATTAGATTCTGGATACCCAAGATGGGCTGGGTTTAGACCAACATTTTGAATGGCATTCAGGTTGGGTTCGGGTTTGGTCACGTTGGCCGGACTATCTCTTTGACTTTATATGCTGCACATGCCTGTTTTCATTGGAAAACATTGGGCTCAAGTTACGTTCTGACACACCAAAAATCAGAATGAGTTCAGACAGAAGACTCCAGAGCCAATCCCTGCTGATATTTGGGCATGAGGCGGGGCACACTCTAGACAGGTCGGCACTCTACATACAGAGACAAACAATCATGCTCATGTTTACACCTATACAGGCAATTTAGAGTCTCCAATTAATGCATTAAAGTATGGACTGTGGACGGTAGTCGGAGAACTTGGATACCACCCACTCAGACACAAGGGGAATATACACAGTCAATGCAGAGAGGCCCTGGTCCGGTGAGGCTGGGGACTGAGGCAGAGTGTGAATTCATTAGTATATCTGTGACCTAGCGCTGCAATGTATGTGCAATCCAGGCTGTTTGTCAGTAAATAAATGTCCCATACTCTCCTACTGCTGTCAGATGTCCTGGTCTGTGTCCCTGCTGTCACATACTGAGGCTAACAGAACAACTCTGTTCACGGCTGTCAAATATAAATATAACAACAGGATGAAAAGTTTGAGTGGGATTCTGAACAATTCTATTCTACTCTGTCACACACTGGTCTGCCTCCTCCTGTCAGTAACACTGCTCTCAGATGGTTTACCTCACAATTATAAATTAGCTTAGTATATCTAGACTTAATTACACCGCTTTGATATTCATTAGTTATTGAATTATAATATACATGGTGTAGTAAACAGATGAATTGTGCATTGAGATGATGTTCTCTTTTAGCTTGAAGTAATTAGTAGTCAGAGCAGACAACAGCAATGAAATGACTGTTTCACAGATGAAGGACAGCGTTCAATCAATGAAAGCGTTTCATTCACAGTAGCTGAAGACTGTGGATATCAAGTCATTCAGCTAGCACCTGGTTTCCATGGCAATCAGTGCATGAGAGTATAAGTGAGCCTCCTGTAAAAGTCTTTTTTTCTCTCCAGCCATTTTGATTGCAGGGCTTCGTAAGTTGCTTTTTAATTATACAAACAACAACCAAAGCACGTAAAATGATAAGAAACTGGTCTGACACTGAGATAAAATCCTGAGCTCTCTGACTCCTTGTCTACACTACTGAATGTTTTAGTTTTTTTGCCCCTCTGTTTTAAAAAAAATAGCTGATTAGCTAAAACAAATAAATAAGTGCTGAAAACTTTCCAAATGATTTTGACAAATTTATATTGATCCCAGTTATTTGTACCTGTTCCAGACACATCTTGACTGGAACAGGAGGCAATTCTGCTTTTCTCAATCTTTAGCCTCCACCTACGTATGAAACAAGCCCCCAAAAGCTGTGAATCACCTGGTGACTCTTCATTTAAAGAATGGATTTACACTGTTCATGACCTTGTATTTACAATGTGACTTATTTTATTTTATTTTATTTAGTAGGAAGGTGTTGGTCTTTCTTTCACAGATATCCACACACACACACACACACACACACACACACACACACACACACACACAACATGATGCAACTCAAAGTAAGAGGCTGCTCTATAATGAGTTGTGTACTTTACTGGTCATCATGGAAGACATGAACCCTGCTCGTTTCTCAGAATCTATATCACCCGTCCTCTGTGCTCTCTTGAGCTGCTTTCGTACATGCACTGAACTCTGCAGCTCCTCCAGATCTTCTCCAGAGGAGGCGCATGTGAGACGCCTTTCTCAGCCTGGACCCCTAGAAATCCAGGAGAATTGTTCCACTTCCTTCCTCTGTCTGCTGCACCCGGCTGCTCCACCCCTCTCCTGAATAATGCAGAGGGTTTGTTGCTGTTGTGAACGCATCAGTGCAGAGAACCTCCTGCTGCATTGTGCAGAAAATAATAAGAAAATAATGTGTCGTAACAGCTCTAACTGAAGAGGCAATAAAGTAACACTGACCTCTTTAATGTTGACTGGAACTGCTCATCTTTGTTGAGGCACCTGATGTCAAATGGTAGTGATGATGCAGTTGGTTTTCCAGGTTTTGATTCAGTCAGTCAGTCTTGATTGCAACCATTGAGCCTGTGCAACCGTCAGCTTTGAAAAGTACAGTTTACAGCAAACAGATGCAAAGGACATGTCTCCTCAGAGGGGGGAGATCCTAAGGATGTAGGTAGAGTTAATAAAACTCAAGCAGAGGGAGGTTGTTGTACCTTTTGTAGCTCCGAGCTCAGCCTTGCTCTGCAGCTCAATGAGTGTGTGTTGTAGGTTGTCGGGCAGGTCAGCTGGTTCCACATTGAACACTTAACAAATATGTTCCAATCTGTTTGTCGACTCCTCATGTCCTGAAGCCTCTCACCACATGCCTGAAATAGATTTTTTCAGACTTACCAGAATATTCAGATGTCCTCGCAGGTTTTTGTTCTTGCACAATAGGATAATGCACAGCACACTCTTTCCCAGAGTGTTCCTGATCAGGTGTAAACTCACCTGGAGCCACAGAAAGAAGGGCATTTGTTCTGCCTCACCAATTCGACCAAACTAGCTAGAATATAACCGCCAACAAACCAAACAAAGAAGAAGAAGAAGAAGGAAGATGGAATAGAGGCTTGCTCCGTCCACTCCACTCATCGACCTGGTATTGCAGTACCTCCAGGAACGGTGCACCAACACAGTAGATGGCGGTAAGGCGCCCTAACGTTGGTTGCCAGCCGCCAATAAACCAAACAACAAAGAAGAAGAAGAAGAAGAAGAAGAAGTAAGTGCCATAATGCTCTGTCACAAATATTATGTGTCTGTGTTTAAAATAAGACACAGGTGATTTTTTAATTGAGACATGGATAGAGACTCTGAAAGAGCTGAAAAGCTGCTTTCCACCTCTCCACCACTAGAACTACAAAGAATAAATAAAGAAACAAAGGATAGTTACTTTAAAAGATCATACTGACTTTTCTTATGAGGAGGCGACAGTGCAAGAAGATATTTCTGAGTGTTTGTGAGCTGTAATGGGGGAGGGTGTGGTATTATTCACACCAAGAGTAGAATGTCATTAGGGAGGTTGAAAGTAAGTTAAAAGCAGTGACTGAGATTGCTCTCAGTTTGACAGTCTTTGAAAATGTCAAGTTCTGACTAAAAGCTCTAGCAGAGCCGATAAAAGGTCCTTGTGATGAGTTGTCTGCACCGGCACTCATCGTACAGACGTGTGACATGGCCACTGGCTGATGAAACTCTCTACCTGTTGATTAAAGAAATCATCTCATAGTTGTTTTTATTTCAGAGTTAAATTCACCTCTAATTCATCTGTGATGCTATATTAACTACTTACCATTTTGACTGAAGAAAGGCCTGGTTATGCTACATGTGGCCCCAGTGGGAATCATCCCTAAACCCAGGAATGGCCAGCAGAAAGACAGGCCCCTTTTTAACAAGGCTGGTGGACAGTGCTTTGTCCCTTTCTTTAACATCTAAACTGCATTTAATTAGGAAGAATTAAGAATGATTTTCTTTGCCTAACAAGGTGAGTGCAATTTAAAGTAAGCTACCTGACAGCGGCTGTGAGGGCAACATACTGATAGCAGGTGAGTGGTAGTCAGTTTGTTAAATTTTAACAAGGAGTGGTGCAGGATTTTCCCAAAAATTGCACTGCCCAACAAATATAAAATTACAAGTCAGACCAAGCCGACACATTGGCCCCTGGTGGTCCAGATGAGTGTTGCATCATTTCTCTTTTTACTCTTGACATAAGTGGTTTCATTTAGACCATTGCTTGGGTTTTTGAGAGCCAGTTGAGTTCATTTTAGCAATGACATGTCTGTGTGTTTAGAGTAGAGGTGGAGTCAGGACATGATAAGACTTAAACACATTTTTTAAAATTGTCTTGCAACACTTTTTTACATGCTTCTCTAATCAATGGAGAAAAATAATTGCAGCAAAGATGTGGTAAATCATCTCTTGTCATCAGTGGGACCCAATGACTAAATGCACCAACAGAGACTAAACTTCTGGAGTTTGGTCTCTGCTGGTGCATTTAGTCATTCTGCAGTCAAGTCTGCTGGTCCTGTTTCAGTTTGCAAACTCTGGGGCTGTGTTGTAACCCTCACATACTGTCCATATTTTATGCCTTCACAGTAAGGGCCATGAACAACCTCATATTAATTGTCAATACCGAAATTTGAACTACAGATATATTTAGAATGTATAAACAGCCTATTTGACATAAATAAATGGATAACAAATCCTTTATTAATGAGAGCAGGGAGAGTGTATTTTTTAGGTTTTACAGCACTCGTTTTTGGAGAAAAACATCTACTATCACACAATATCCTGTCCTGTTTTACCTAAGACATGAAAATATAACAGCCCTAATGATTTGAATATATTTTATTGGAAGTGAGAATGGCAAGAACATCCTGGAACTGTTTGAATTTATTATATAACCACGTATAACCATTATAACCAATAAAAATGAGTCACTCGAATGACATTTTCTGCTGCCATCCCACCTGCTACTGTGTGGAAGTGGAAGTGAGGACCAACTGATAGTACGTTTTTGCATGACCCTTCAAAGACCAGCAGGTGCCTGTCTCTGTGGGAACCTGGGCAAATGTGGTGGGAACACAGACAGTTCTCATGACAGTATCAAGGTCCCCCTTGAACTCTGTCACCACTTCCATAAAAGATACACACAGACATGGCATGTACAGTTTCACAGTTTCAAGATTCCATAAAACCCAAATCTTTGGCCCACACTGATGGATCTAAAATCCATTTTAATAGATTCGGGTCAAATTTGATTCCTGAATTGGTCACTGAGTGCAATACAGACCATAAACTAAAAAAATCTGCTTACTTTAAGTAAAAATTATGCCTCATCGTCAGTCTGAGAAAGGAAATCCCTGGTTTTACATTCAGCTGTTGCTGTTCCTCAAAAGTATTTTATGCAGTTAAGCAACCAACTTCAGTGAAGTTTTACACCAGCATATGCATGTGTACTTTTGAACCCGCATTTGTTTACAAGATGGCTGAAAAGGAACTGTCAGAAGCCAAAGAACAATGTGTAGTTTTCTTTGTTGTGACATTGGGCATGAAAACTAACAGAATGAAAAGCATCAAGGGAAAATCCATATGTTCACATGCGCATGTTGCAAATAGGCTACTCTATACATACTATACTTAATTTGCCCCGCCAACATTAATGATATAATGATAGTGCCTTTTTATACACAACTATAGATCTCCAACTAAATCTTCTGTGTGTTGCTTCACTGATCATCAGCAGCAATGGATTGAATGACACCCGTTCATAAAAACACGTTTTTTTACCTTCACCTATACTAACGACAGATAGAGAATTTACATTAGATAAAAGTAAATGTAAAGCCCCATATCGTCACACACACACACACACACACACACACACACACACACACACACACACACACACACACACACACACACACACACACACACACATAATCGTCAATTCCATTTTAGCTCCATACAGTCTTCACCATAGGAGCCCATGGGGCTGAGATAGAGTAATGACAATAGGCAGATAAAGGGATGTCACCACATTAAACAGCATTAAGCCACTCAGTGCCAGACACATTACTGAGAGAGAGAAAGAGGGGATGAAGAAAATGATGGAGAGGGGAGAGAAAATGACAGTGCAGCCCTGACAAAAGAGTGAAGCAGTGATAAATGGGAGGACTAATCCGGGCTACTACAGTGGGATTAAATTGTTCTCTCGGAGCACGTTCGCCTGCTCCGTCAGAAAGCAGAGGTTAAGAAGACCATTCTCTCCCTCTGCCATTTCTCCTCTCTTGCCTCATCCCCTCATGCACTTTCTGTCCTTCTCTCATCCCTCTAATGGCATTAGAGGTGGAAGTCTTTAATCAGAGGAGCGTTGTCTGAGGGAGGCCTCTGTAGACTACTGGGTGCACACACACACACACACGCACACACACACACACACACACACACACACACACACGCACGCACGTACAGATGTTGTGCCGATGGAGTGTCGGGCTCATAGATGTCAGTATTTCTGATAATCTGATGGAGGGAAGAGATAAGGGACTAAGTGATTGATTTCCCCTGTGGTGGGTGTGTGTATAACTGTGTGTTCATATGTTACATCTTTGTGTGTTAGAACATACAATTATTATCTTGTATCCAAATAAATAAATTACAGCGTCTGATCCTGCAGTGCTTCAATTGTAGTTTTACATTCCAAACCTTATAAATGAGATCATGACACTGAGTGCAGACCTCTGTCTGTGGGGGTGTGGTTGTACAAAATGTGTTATATGGCATGTGAGTTGTTTATACAATTCTGATTTAGTATTTCAACAAAGTATTAGTTTTGTTTATTATTACCTTTGCATAACTATCCGGAGCAATTTGGGGTTCATAGTCTCACTTAAAGACACCTGAACTTGTTGGCAGGGGGGGGGCGACAGTTGGAACCACCAGCCCGCTCTACCTGCTGAACCAAGGCCAGTTGTACACCTGTAATAACAACGGCCTTAAACCAACAGTCGACTTATTACCTAACCTTGAGGACCCATCTTATAGAGGGGCCTTGAGTTAAAATACTGTTGATCTTCTACGTCCTATACAAATATTATCAAACAGTCAAAACATGAACAAAACAAGTCTTCTGTGTGGCTGCCATAGATTAGACTTCGAGACTTCTTCTAGAACATATTACATAAACCTGTCTCCAGCTCATGGTTCGTCTCTTCTCAAACCACCATCGTTAGATACTCACTATTCCTGACCAGGAGGCGAACAGAAAGAATTACTACTACTACTACTACTTAAAACATCCATCATTTTACAGACCAAGGACCTGGAGCATCTTTGACCTGTGCACATTCAGTTCTCCTGTGCAATGAGGGATTTCCACACGTCAAACTTCAATTTAAGTGGTTTAAATAATCTGGATACATTGTTTGCATATTTATGACCTGACACACAACATCTGCTTTTTCCCCCTTAGCAACAACTTTGGTAAATGAAAGGAATAATGAAATATAATGAGAAATTAGTGTCCAGAAGGAAAAAGACCCCCCCCCCCCCTGTCTCATCAAGAAAATTGTCTCAACATTATCATAGTTCAGGGACAAATGTGTATGCAGAGCGGAGTCTCGGACATTCCACACACTCCTACATTCCACTGAGAAGTAGATGCACACACCTGTCGCGTGCATGTTATCTTGAAGCTGCAGTTAAGGAACATTTTTGCCACCACCTTGTATAAGTGTCACGACAGGCGTGGGTGTCTACCTCGGCACACGCGTGTGCACCATCTCTCTGTCAGGTTCAAGCAGAGACCAGAATACTCCTCTTCCTCTGTCTGTATTCTCAGTACAACCCCCACCCGAGCACCCCCCCTCTCCCTGCGCTCCCTCCTTCCCCTCGCTGCAGTGGTAATTGGGTATGACACGAGATCAACAGGGAGAGAGCACGGACGCATTTGAATGCGCCAAATGTCGTCTTCCTCACTTCTCTTCTCTAACCTGCTGCCTACAGCCCCTTGTCCTCGCTTACCGCTGTTGCCGTAGCAACATCTGCGTGACCGAATCTTCCACCCTCCCTCC
Organism: Hippoglossus stenolepis; assembly: GCF_022539355.2. Lineage (NCBI taxonomy): Eukaryota > Metazoa > Chordata > Actinopteri > Pleuronectiformes > Pleuronectidae > Hippoglossus > Hippoglossus stenolepis. The sequence continues at coordinate 22,019,728 of NC_061488.1, read as the reverse complement.
TCCACCCCCGTGTCATTTCTTTTATTAAGATTGGCCGCAAGTGCCCAAATGTGTGTTTGTGTGTGTGTGTGTGTGCGACTGCTCAACAGTGACGTGCACAGCAGCAGAGCGTTGCCAGCCTAACTCAATGCTCAAAGCCAATTACCAGATCCTCGCTAAAGAATTTAGAGCCTCAACTCAGGAAGAATTAGCTCGAGCAGACAAAATGGAGCCACTTGAGTCAAACCTGTTACATTTAAGTCAATCAAGTACATTATGGCACACCTGGGTACACCTCAGTGCTGCTGACAGGGGCCGTCTCCAGCCCGAGAAGTGGCTCTACCGAATACTCTGAACAGCTTTGGAAAAGAGAAAAAAGAAAAATACCTTCCTCATATTGATTCTTCTATCAAAAGTGTTATAAAATGTGAGAGCTACAACTTGTTGAACAACTTTTTTTCCCCAATTAAATTTAAACTCAGGCCTGAGGACTATAACAGGACATCAGGGCTTAATTTTTTTCTAGGAATTGTTGAAATTTTTATATTTTGTTTGATTATGATTTTTAATAAGAAGTGACTACTTTTAAGGGGGTCTGGGTCTTTAATATGGAAAAACAACATGACGCGGAATATTGAGCACACCCTCTACATGTGACTATTTAGTGATCACAATGGTTTCCTCTAAACACAACAGTATATCCAGTCCCTCTTTGTTGACATTATTGTTGCTTACAATAATTACTGTGAACCCTGTTGTTTGAGAGAAGTCATTCAAAACTGACAAACTGCTACAATAACAACTTATGATACTTCAGATTGGGCAAAAACATTGGTTACTGGTAGTAAAAGTATAACAGAGTGTGATTTAATACTCCTGGTCCCAGAATTCTGAGGGCAGCAAATACTCCCTGAACGTCTTCATCAGATATATGACAGAGAATCAACTGGTTCAACAGTGTCCAGTGCAGTCAAACAAATTCTGACAAAATGTCTTCATGCCCATGGGTGAGAAAGAGCTGATTTTAAGTCACAAGTGTCTCACTCAGTTTTCCGAGGCAAAGTGAAAGGAGTAAGTTACCTTGCTGAGAGGTTGTAGGTGTGGCTTGCTCTTCATTCCGTTACTTGTGTTGTTTAGTAGAGGCATGTTTGTCACAGTTAAGTCAATTATCCATTTCACTAGTTGAAAGTTTTTTTAATGTGAAAGAGCTACAGACCAATTCTAATACCAGGTGTGAACTGATGTACTTGTAAGTATACCTTATATTAATATTATAGAGCTGTCCACTTGCAATTGGATCACACAAGTCAGATGTTAACACCAGATCTGGACAGGGCCCGACTCATTTTGATTAGGGTTATTCAAGAAGTGTTGAATTCTAAGTTACTGTCAAACCATTCACATTTTTACACTGGTCTTGACCTCATAACAAGTGGTTAAACACCTAGGACCCCCCACCATGAAAAGTAGAATGTCTTCAAGGATTCACATCCAAGTCCAGTTGTTCTCAACTCAACCCTTCTCGGACATCTCAGAACATGGTCTCCATTTGTCTTCATGGCTTGGATGAGCACACTTCAGTGACTGGCTGTCTTTCTGGAAAATCATTGGCAGACACACAGTACACAATATTCCACACATCTTTATTGATGAACACATTCACAAGACACCATCAATTTCCATAACAATCAATATTTCTTTAGTGTCTCATTGACTATCATACTTAAGTTCTGTAATGCACTTCTTCCTTCAGGGACCCAATATGTGCATTTCTATTCACCTGGTTTTGTTTTTTCCCTGCAATGGGAACAATATTGACTGAAAATGATGAAGATAAAAAATATACTTTGATTGGAGCTTTTAATCACATCATCTATTTGAGTCATTTTCATCTGCAATGCTTTAATGACACTGGCTGGAGGACGAGCACCATCTCAGAATATCAGCATAAGTGTCGTTGCAGTAGTTGTATTGAATTTTGCTCAACATTTGGGTGGAAATAAATAAAGACTCTACTACCCATTTCACACTGGACACAAACCCATAACACTCATGAACATCTGTTTTTTCTCTTCAGTGGGAATGGTTACAATCAGTATCCATTTCCAGGTCAAATGCCTGCTCACCAGTCACAGGTATTAATCCGTTCCAGTGGTTATGAATAACTTGACAACAGAGTGAACACGCTACCTTCCACCACTTCTCCTGCGCGACCGCTCAGGTCTCCATCATCAAGGATAATTATCATGCAGGCAGTTGGTAACTTCTGTGACCATCCGTTTCCGTTCAAGCAACACAACATCATTCAATCTGTATTTGTGTCTTAGTTTGAAGAGGCTGAAGTGAAAGATATGTAAAAGCAACAAAGGAAAAGGTAGAAAGTAACATGGAGGCCAGGGACTAATCCTCCAATACTTGTGACATATAGTGTTACACACAATAGAAACAACTGAAAGGTAAACTAATCTAATGGCAATGTGAAATGATGCAAACCCCTTTTTATAGAAAGTTCACCTGTTCAATGTATACGTGTGCGAATGTTGTTGTAAAAAGGTGTTTGATACAAGATGCTCTACAAGTTAAGTTACACTTCTGTATTAAGGGGTCGCCATCATCAGCAACTTACCTTTCATCAGTCTGTTTCAGATTGTTTGTGTAGTCCCTCTTTAAGTCACTTATCCTAACAGCAGTAAAAGGTTCATCAGCTACGCCAAGGAGGTTATGTTTTAGTTTGTTTGTTAACAAACTCACAGACAACCTGTCGAGGCAGAGGGACGCTCACACGGGTTTCTCCTGGTTTCAAGGTTTTGTTTTTCCTCTCCAGTTGCAGAGTGCTTGCTCATTGTGGGAATTGTCAGGTTTCTCTATAATACTGTGAGGTCTCCACCTCACTATGGAATTTCTCTCAAGATAATGTATGTTGTAATGTGCTCTATAATTGAATTGGAATATGTAAAAACTTCTAAACGGTAAAAGGATGGGACATGGGCCAAGAATAAATCACTTACATTTTTTATTGCAAATTAGGGCCTTATTTTCATATTTTCACTGATTACCAGGGAATAATTCATGGATCTTGATGAAACTAACCAGGCATAAGAAGCAGACTGATATCAATGAGTGTGATACATTTTGTGCAGCTTGCTTGAATTTAAGGGAACTATTGGGCCTTGTCTGAGATATGTGCTCTACTCAGTGCTATTCTAGTTCATTTTTTCATGTATTTCCAGAACATTTTTAAAGCCAACAGTTGCAGTATGGTTTCCATTGCCACCTTTTCACATTAAGATTGAGTTTGAGTTGAGGTCTGACTTCTGAGGAATCGATCAATCACTTAGTTGAAATCAAATGTGCAGAGCATTAAATCGGAATTTAACATGTACATATAAACTAAGTGTGAGTTGAATAAAACAAAGTACAGCCACAAATGAGACCAGGTATGAATAGTTTAATAAAATCATATATTACATCACAGGTCTGATGAATTAAAGTCATGGCCAGGAGCACCTGAGCTTGTTCCTATGTGGTAAAAAACATTAAACAAACTCAAAAACTTGAAAGCAAATCAACTCAATCAGTTCTTTGAGTCTGAGATCAGAGCAAGGACGATCCCCAAGTGCCCGATTCAGCTCCAGCCTGAATGCTTTACTGCGTTCTCGAGTACAAAAAGCAGCAGAGGTTTGGACGTGAACCTAACTCTATTCAGCTGACGGAGGAGTGACCCTGACTGTATCTGAACACCTCTCTGACTCAGACCATGAACCGAATACACACACTCTTTCAAACGTTTCCCTGTAAAATGTAGCAGTGCAGATTAGTGGAGCAATGTCAGCGGATTATACCGCAGATAAATAGCATAATATGAAAATATTCAAAACAAGGCATGCCAACAGCAAATCAACTCTCTCAAAAGTCAAAACAGGAGTGCAACCATTTCTGCTCTTAGTGCCAAAGTAAAAGCCTTTGTCTGTTTTACCCTTTTCCTCCCACTCTTCATCCGTGGTTGACCTGCAGGTTCTAAGAGACAAAAAAAGAGAGAAAAACAAGTGATGATTAGAACATTTGAACTCATTTCCCACCAGGAATGACCTTTGAGATGCTCTTAGGTGCAAGGACCTTCCATAGTTTTTTCACACTTTTCCACCGTTAACTGATCACAACGCAAAGGTCATACCTGGTAATAGTAGGGATTATCTCAGTAATGGAGAGAGGTGAACTTGTTGACCACTGTTACTCAGCCCTGCAACCCCAGAGTTTTTTTATATCGCACCAAACTGTAGCTCCACATGGAAGACAACAAGAAGAGAATTTCCCTCTTGGTTATTCTGTCTGTTGCGTCTTATTGCTGATGAAGTCTCATTTTAGCGTCGGCTGTGTAAATTTTACGAGATTTTTCTTTGTGACCTACTAAATAACTAACCTTTAATCTTTAACGCACACAAAATTTGGGCATGGAATGTTAATTTGGCCTTTTGCGCTACATTTCATAAAATCTCTTTACAATAAACCTCTAATTGCAGAGCCTCTTTTATAGCTGAACGCTCTGCTAATGGCAGCTGACGAGTTTACCCTTCATCCTAAAGGTGGCTTCATTAGCTGTGCTGCCAAGTGTATCATTTAAGAGCAGCAAAGTTGGGAACGTGGTGTAATGAGGTGAAATATATTAACAGCAGCATCAAACCCAACCAATTATACTCTTTTCAAATCTGTGCATGCCCCACAGATGCAGTGGTTCCTAAGATAGAGGAGAGTTAAGTTGTTGAAGTTATTTAGACTTGATTTAAAGTAATGAAATAAGCTATCCATTAGTGAAAAACTTGGATCTGAATAACAGCAGACTAATTTCACGTGAACCATATGACAGGTCTTCATACTTGTAAGAAAACCAATATCTCTATTACTGAAATTTACATTTCACAGCCAAAGCATTCAAATAATAGTATTTTTTCAAATTACCATAAGCAATTCTCTTGTACTGGTAGATTTGTCAGGTTCTGCTTTAAAGAACAGTCAAACATTTCTTCATCATAACAGAAACATCAGTAACAATAGAACCATTTAAAACTCTGTTTGTCCCAATTCAAAATCTTTTAAGTGCTTCAATGAATCTTGTTGGGAGGATGCGACTGAGCGCTTAAAGTAGAACTCTTAGCCAAGAGATCCTTTGAGAACCTTTAATGCAACCCTCTTTAAAAGGTTCAGTGGAGAACCTTCTGTCCATCATTTCATCTTGGCGACAGACTTTTTGAAATACATGGGATATAGTGATACTTAGAACCCACCCTTATGCAGACGTACTACCTATAACCCACTTCAGATTCAGGTAAATGCTCATATACAATCACAGCACACCTTAGCATTCTGCTCCTCTAAGGGAGACTCAGTGACCTCCATTAGAGCTGTAGTCCATCAGGTCTACCTAACTCCTATATGGAAACAGATCAATTACAGGAGAGCAACCTCCATCCTTAAACAACAGATCAATGGGGTCCTTGAAACCCTGATACCATTATTCCCCAGTTACAGTATAACACCAAGAGGACTTCACTAAGGTTGTGTTCTCTCCCATGAAATGGCAATCATCAATTAACACCTTGAAATCCTGGCGAGACGATCCAGAGACACACAGAACCTATGAATCCAAGGTGATAAATATGAATAGAGCTTTGGCATCTTGCAGACCTGATTTCAAAGTGATCAATAATGTTTAGTGATACACAGCCCTGTTAGTGAGATTGTCTCAACAGAACATATTGAGTAACAGAGCACCAATAAGATGCTCATGGGCGTTAAATGGTAAATGACTGGCCTTGTGGAGGTCAATAAAGTCTTTGAATCCTTATTAGTTATAACATATGCTTGTTGAGGGAGATAATATCCAACAAGGTGGCTCCTGGCCTCGATCGGATGCTGATTACAAGGAAGGCTTGACCCTGACTACTGCATCTCCCACACAGAATCACAGTAAACAGCAGATCAGATATAATGAGGATTTTGTACGGTTGCAGATGTAATGCATACAACTCTTGGATATATGCATTTAAAGTGTATTAATTATACAAAAACAGTTCCAGGCTGAAGTCACAGTTTGTGTATCATTGTGTATCGTGAGTGTTTGCAAAATGTTCCACTATTTCTTTAAGGGGAGGATCATGCATATAATCTGTGAGCCTTTAAGAAGAGTATGATTATTATTCCACTGGATATATTAAAGTCACACAAGTTGGGATGGTACGTTTTGTGGAGGAAAATGGATTGTTTCTGAAAAGCAGTACATTTGCTCAGATGGGGTGAATGAACCCATATTCTGCACATATATAAAAATCAACACACACAGAGTGTACACACCACAAAATGATCAAGAGATATGAGCTGTATCAATTAACTAGATTGATTAAGGCTGCAGATCAGAAATCTACAGCTATGCTAGCTGCCCTGTACGGCTGCACTGAAGCAAAATGGTGCTTTGAGTTAATGTTTATATTGAATAGCATGACCAACATGCTCACAATGCCAATCTTTATAAGCTGATGTCTATCAGGTAACGTTTATTATGCTAAGCATATTAGTTATGCAAACAAACTATTGATAATTAGTATTTTAGTAGTATTGGACAAAATTATATTTGAGCTAATGATGGTCCTTGATGATCACCAAAGCTACTACAATTCATCCTACCGGGTTTCTGCATCAAAATTCATAGCAATTTATCCAGTGCTTCTTCAGGATTTTTAGATAAAACTACAAATGTCAACCTCATGTTTGCCCCAAAAAAGTTGGAGGAATCACCAGCCATGTTCTAATCTGGATCAACATTATTGATCGACTGCCTCACCTATAAATACCACCAACCATTGAGCTACACTGCCATTATAGTTAAAATATATGAACTGATATAAATGTTGGCCTACCTAACTAGAAACACATTATCAGAGATGAAAATAGAGCAATAATCAATCAATCAACATCTGATTTTGTTTGTGGTTTGTGTTCAAAAACCTGAATTTGAACTCAACATTGAACAAACTGCACTTTTCTTTCTTTTGATTGACAGTGACTCTGTTTACCTCACTACTCCAGTAAGATAAGAGCTTTATCAACAGCATCTCCAGATGCTGCAGTCGGAGCTGCTCGACCTTAACTTAACAAATATCAACATTTTATCACTCCTAGTTTTTATCAAGTGGAGTTGAAGTGTGACCACAGTAAATGCTTAGGAATAAAGATCAATACAATATTTTTTTTTTACTTGATGATGTTGACAGTTCCCTCAACGCTGTGCTCATGTTAAATCAAATGAGCATTTATATGGTCATAAAATCATAAATCCACAGTCAGAAATCAATCAGACTCAGCCGTGCTTGGCTTCAGAGGCTGGACAGGAGCAGGGTGGAGGGTTGTTTCAGATGACCACTGCTTCCACTGAATCTGCAGTACAGCTCCTGCAGTCCATGTGGAACGATGCAATGAGCTAAACTGACAGAAAGCTTGGGAACATTGACCCACATCCAGCTAGCGTAGACTGTGTATGTGCTGTATGTGCTTGGAAGTGTGTGTTTGTGTGTGTGTGTGTGTGTACCTAGAGAGCATGTTATCGGCTCTAGGCACTGCAGAGTTCAGTCCAGCTGTGAAACTCAAACCATTAAAACCACTGAGAGACTCACAGAGCAGGGTGATCAATATGGCTCCCTGCTCCTGTCCTCTCATCTCATCCCATGGTTTCCTCTCCCACTCTCACATTCTCTTCTCCTATCTGCTCCACTATATCATCTGTTCTTTTCTTCTCTAATCCACTCTTCTGTCTTACAATTTTTCAAGATCTCCATTCCTCATTTCAACTTCTTTCCTTTCTTCTCTACGACTAAACTCTAAGTCTAGAAGTGAGAATGCTCTAGAGCGCTCAAAGCAAGGTGGAAAGAATGGACAGCATGCCTCTCATGCCTACACAGACACATTGAAGGACAGGAGGTGGTGACCTCTGACCTGTACTCGCACATTTCATCAGGTAAAATCAGTATCTCTCATATAGCTGAGAACCTACATCCATGTGTGGGTAACCTTTGCCTTGGAGGGTCGACTTACGAGGTAATTTACAGGATTCTGATGCTATTCTATAAAGATATATTTCCTTCAAAATAGTGAAGTATTATAAGTATTATAAAAAAGGAAAAAGAAGAGTTTGATTTTTCACCTTAATTTATAATTATCACTGACAGACTTTAATTACATACAAAATAAACTTCCTCTTCAATGTAAAAATAATCTTTGCAGTAAATGTGATAGTATGTAATTTCCACAGCAAGGTATCGGCAAGGACTTAAAGCGCTGTTTGAACTAATCTCCATGACAACTGGGAAAACATCACCTGCTTAAGAACATTTTTCTGATATGAGCAAAACTCCAGAATAGCAACTAAATGCACCTTGTGTTCCGATCATCAACATTACCTGTTATTGACCTTGTAATCACAAAGCAAAAATGAGGATTACAAATTTTGCTAGGCTATTGCTACGTATATGTTGCATTGGTATAATTGCATTTGAACTGGGAATGAATTGGTCCTGTATAAGGATGAGGCTGGAGTTATTCTATATTTTTCTTACTGTCAATAAATGTAATGAAAAAACAAAACCACCAATTTAGTGCATTTCCCTGTCCCTTTGCTCAGCCAAAAGCCAATTGGTTCCTAATAAAGACTTAATTCAGCAGTAACACATATATTGCTTCATATTTAAAAAAACAAAACTATAGTCGTAATAGTTTCAGAAACAACTGGACACTGTAGTTTATAAGCAAGGGTAACCTAAACAGAGAAAACTGTGCATAAGTATAAGTATATTTAAATGTTTGTATTTCCATCTCTGGGTCAATCTACAATTTGGTCCTTTAATTTAGTTAATTTAGTATTTATGACAGTAGGACATGTTGTCACTGTACTGACTTATAGATCATGGTCATGAAAGAACTAGTCACACAGGGCTACAGTGCAACTATGACAACAATGGAGATCTACGACACAGAGGAATACGATTTATCAGGCTTTGGAAACAGACAATATTTAGTTAGTGGGATTCGTTTATTGTTTGGTATTTGTTGACAGCAAGAAAAATCTGGACGAGCATCAGATATATATTTTAAAGACCCGGTCAGGTAATAATCATGTGTTCATACAGAAAAAGAGAACCTTAAAGGTACCCTTTATCAAGTACTAATAAGTTTGCTTCATACATGACCAAAGTTTTACAATTGTGGGTAATCCACGTGTTCACTCTCTTTGTTGCAGAGATTCAAAAGCAATTGTAAAGGAAGAGGGTAAAATGATGGAAATGGAAAGAGATGTGGATGAGAACACATAACGCAAAGATTGTTTCAACCTACAACGTTATTTCAAGGCAACCTAGACAATCAGCTCTCCTCCATTTCTATCAACTAGAAATGAGTAAGAACTCAACACTCAGTTGATCGGTTCATAATATTTTCATCTGATCAATTCTACCAAAAAATGGAGAAAAGCAGCAGGTCCTCATGTGTGAGATGCAGGAAGTTTATTTCAAATGTTTGCTTGATAAACAACCTAAACAATTTATGTTTAATCAACCTACTGACCAACTGGACCCCAGAAAAAATAATCAGTTCTGTGTAATTAGTACACAGAACCGCTCTTAAATCGTATCTGTGCACTTGTACTGTATTAGAGAAAACTGGTAACACTTCACAACTCACCCACTAACAAACTAATGGATTTCCCACCTGTTGCTCTAATTGAAGATCCATCCTGAGTTAAAGCAGACTAAGAAGACGTGCTGTGGTTACATCACACTGCCTCCCAGATAGTATGTTTGGTCCCTGGGCTTTTACAATGAGCCTATTTTCATTTCATGTGGCTCTAGCCAGTAGATCAGAGACAGCGGGATGGGAGTGGAGACAGGGACCAAAAATAGTAGGAGAAAGAGAGAGAAACAAACAACAAGCAGAAAGTCAGGAAAGGTAGACGAGCAGCAGAAGTCTGCCTGTCCTCCATTTTACCTGACCAAGCCTTGACTAGATTGGAAATCCATTTTATCTGATGACTGGCAGGCAATTGGAGCTCCCTGGTGATAGAATAAGGCTCTGCGGTTGATTCGCCTGAACACTCCACTACTGTGGGATGGAGATGGAGGGGGATGTGGATGAGAACATGTTCCCCAAAGATTGTCTCCACTAACAGACTTGACTTCAGGTTATCGTGATAACCAGCTGTCCACCACTTCTATCAAACATACATGAGCTACGAGTGCAACTAAAGTATATTTCCACCATCAATTAATCTCAAATTTTTCATAAAATCAGTGCAAAAACCAAATTTATTTACAATGAAATTAAACAAGCAAGAACTACGTTAATACTAATATTCATGAGTTGTATAGAGATACAGTCTCCATGGTGGTCAGAATACGTATCCTGGTGACATTGCTAATCCCCTAATTTAAAGGGATAGTTCATTGAAAAATGAAAATTCAGAAAACACTTTTGGAGTTTCTATGGTTTCGAGTTGAATTTGAATGTCGGTGCTTACAAACACTTTTGATACCACAGGAGCAGTACGGAGGCATTTTATGTTTTCTTTGTTGTTTTTTTTGTCTGTCTTCTTTCCTTCAAATGTATTGGATTTGGCTGCAACACTGTTTACCCCTGAAACTCCAAAAGTGTTTTGTGGACTCACCCACCCCTCTATCGGCATAGTGGTGACTAGATAATGAGGGCATTTCCATTTTTGGGTGAACTGTGGTGAACTGTGTGGTGAATGATAGATTATTCCTGCTTAACTTTGGCATGCTAACGATAAGACTGTTAGCATTTAACTAAAGCATGGATGTACTGGAGCCTCTAAGTCTTGATAGGGTTACCACAGGTTTCACCCTTCCTTGAGAACAGAAATCTTTTGATAGACACAAGTGTCCCTTGCTGCTAAAAGCACTGAGAAGAAGTGTACTAACTCACCCTACTGCCGTATTTAGTGCCCAAAGGTGAAGATGGTTTAAAAAGATATAGCCAACCCTCAGGCTAATTGTAAGGTGAAACTTTGAGTTACATCAACTGGAAGCACTGGCAAAGATTTTTACCGGACAACAAAACAGCACAAGTGACAAGTTCATTAGTCATCGTTCTGGTGCAACATCAATATATGCTGCCTTCTGTACATTTGCCAGACAAATCATTGTAAAAACCTGCAGTACAACTACAAAAAAAAGCAATTTTCAGAGTTTCACATTAAAGTGAACTTGTCGACATAGCACTGGGAGCAAACAATAATGCAACGGTATTTATTTATTTACAAAAAGGCCAGAGGAAGAAAAACATCGATCTCCTTTGGAAGTACAGGGTGTGAATTGAACAACAATCACAAAAGCAAGGCAGGCGTCAACTGAAAAAGAGAAAGAGAAGGTGGGGAGACAGATGGATTGAGTGACAGTGGGACACAAAAGAGAGGCTGGTACAAAGTGGACTGTTCCGATAATGTTGAGGCTGCTTCGAGGTGACAAAAGCCACCTAAAAGCCCCGCTGTTGTCCTCACTTATCGCAGCTGGGGTTCTTTCTTCCACAAAAGCTCCTCTTAAGTGTGTGCGAAAGACGGTGATGAAATTCTGTCCAGAATACTGGTGTGAAATTCTCCCAGTATGTAAGCATGTCTAATGCTTATGCAGTCGAGGTCTCTTTCCGTGGAACATAACACAGTATGATGTTGAATTATGATTGAGACCCCCATCAGTGAATGCAGAAAGAAAAGAAGAAGGCGGGGGGTCTGGTGGCACGAGCAGACCAGCACGGTGGCATGCCGAAAGGTCAGGGTACAGCTAGCAAGGGGGACAAAAGCTGGTGTAAATACCTCCCTCAGAAGGCAGTTGTGCGTACCCTCAACTCTACCCCCCCTCGCTCCAGGTCCCCACGCTCCCCGACCCCTTCCCCCAGTTCAAAAGCTTTGAGGCATCTGAGGGCCACCGGGGAAACTCGAGGCAGATGAAAGAGGAAACAGAGGCTCTAGATTTGGCTTGATGTGACGTTCGATTGCTCGCTGCAGAGCAACAAAAGACGGAGAAATGGGACAACAGGAGGGGGGGGGGAGAAAGAGAGGTGGCAGATAGAAACCCAGCAAGTGTTGCAACTCTCAGAGAAAAATAAAAAGTAAAAAAAAAATCAAAAAGTCCCACGTGCAACACAGCATGTTGAGTAGAACAGCAGCCACACTGTAAAAAGAGTGTTGTATGCAAACCAGAGGTCAGCACAGAGTTTCAGTCCACATGCTGACACACATTGACACAACAAGATAAACTAGGTCCTATTTAACAACAGCAACTTCATCACATGTGCTCCTGTGTACCTGAACTAGCTTGCGTGTGTGAAAAGGATGCAGTGATACATGTGGCATGGCTGTTGTGTTATGACCTAAAGGCTTTCTACCATTGCTTAAAAGGGTATTCAAGCCATTACAACTCCATTAAATTGGTGAACTCACAAACAAGAGTCTCTTGTTTGGGTGCCAATGTCAAAACAATGGATCCTACAGTTCACATAACACAATGCAATAGTGTCTTTCATGAAAACTTCCTGCTTCCTACAATCACTTTTTTAAAGAAAGTCTCAAACCCAAGTAAACATGTCATCAGGCTTCTTTTTTCAAAGCCACAACATACTTGCTCTTGATACATACTGTTTATTGTGTCATGTTTAATTACTTTTATTCTTTATTGAAAGTTTAATTGGATTTATTCAGTTTTTTTATAATAATAATGAATTTAGAATAACGAAAGCTTTGTTTAGTATTTACTCTGTTATTGACATGCCTGCACATTGCCCTTTACATTACCACACTTAATGTACACATAAAAACAATAACAGTTCTATACTCATTCATTCTTGTATCATCTATTATTTTCAATTGTTTCTTTTTTTAAATCCTTACTCATTTAATATTTTTTCCCCCCTCATTCTGTTGTTGTTGTTTTATCTTTTCTATTTCATATGCTACGCTTTCACCACCCTCGCTCTGTAATTATTTCCTACAATGAGAACACAGCAGGACATGTGATTCACAGAGCAGACATGTAAGCTGTAGCAAAAAAGCTATTTCATTTTTGGTTGGACTCTAATTCTAGATTATTATAACGATGTTCATATTCAACTACACATCTGTTTGAAATGTTTTACACAGCACTGACTGGCTATGCACTCACTCACAAACACATTCAAAATGTTGTATATTTGCAACAACAAAAGTATGCTTCTGATAATTTCTTATCAAAGTTTTGCAATGCTGTTTTCTTAAAAATTCCTGAGCCTTCCTTCTGAGTGAGTAATTTTCTAATTCCGAAGCCTAATTCACTACATAAACACCTGCAAGTACAGGCCTGCCATTTCACTGGAGCTCTGAAAAGCAAGATACAAAAATAAAACCCACAGAGTACACAACACAAGACAGACGGACAACAAAAGAGAACGAGTAAGAGCAGATAATGATGCTCAGGGGTGATTGGTTGTGATCAGCTGTACAATGATCAATGCGGGCTTGAAAGGAGGCAAACCTGATGGTTTATGACGGAGGGAACAACTGCCAACAGTATGAAAATGAAATCAATAAGTCGACTGCAGAGCAGGGGGAGAGAAATGGAGGAAGCAGCTCAGAAAAAGAAAAGAAAGGAAACAGAGAGGAGGCAAGGTGGACTATAACAAGGGAGACAAAATAGTGGAGTGGACACGGAGAGAAAGAGAAATAAAGAAATACGGACGGACGCAGAAGCTAGATGAAAGGTTTCGGTGTAAAGAAAGCAGGCAAAGAAAAGCACAACTGACAGATGAAGCAGGATTTCATTAAAGATAGATAAAAAAGAAAAAAAGAAACTGACAAGCATTCAAGTTTTCTACTCTGATGTAAATATACTTGAGTAATTGTGTGCTACTATGTATGTGTTAATGTAATCAGGTAACCATACACAGGGACGAGGAGCTGCTCAACATATGGTCACATGTTCTCTGTCCCATTTAGCCTGAGCAGAGAAACAACGCCTACATTTTACAGCAGAGCAAGCAAGGCAAGCAGTGCCTGACTAGTTAAAGCTAAACTTAGACAACAATCAGAACAATACCAAAGTGGAAGAGATATTTCTCCGTACATCTCAGACCAGCGTTCTGTCCCATTAAGGATCTGATATTGTCTGTTTAAATCATAGATGGTATAGAGGACATGTCTGCACACGTCAGTACACTGACACTAATGAGTGTTCAAGACACCATCCCTCGATTCCTCAAAAAAGTATTGGCACCCAAATTTATGCAGCTAAAATGCAATTAGCCACATTCTCTAAAAAAGGTTTTATAAAACACTAGTCAGAGGTCAAATGACTACTATTTGATTGCTTGTACAAATCCGTAGCAGCAAAAGTCATGAATGTAACGCGAAACAACAAACAGAAAACTCCTCTTGTCCACCAGATCCATCAGCTTTCTCAAACACCATAAAACAACCAGTACCAATGAATGATCATATTACTGAATGTAATAAATTAAACACTGAGTAGTTTGCTTGTGTTTTTTTTGGTCTCTTACTCTTTTACCTTGTCTTGTACTAAACCAGTTACCAGCGGCCTTCATTATGTTTTGCGTCCACACGTGTAAAAATCAACCATGCTTGAAATAAATCACAACAGCTCTGACTCGATTGGAATTGGAAAGCTAAATATTATCATGCTCAACACTCACACTACTGTATCATCTGTGCAGAGCTTCTGTGGCAACTGCTCCAAACTAAAAGCATAAAGAATCCATGTCGAACATCTGTCAGCACGAGTAGACTGTCACACGATTGTTTAAGGTCAACTGAACCATCCTGCTGTGGAGTGTGCAGGGTTCTTTGGGGGCCAGATCATTTGTTAAAGAACTCACAGTTGATTATGACTCTTTAGTTGCTTTCAGACATGCACTGAACTTCAGTTAATCCCCTGAAATTATCTGGAGGGGCTGTATGTGAAAAAACGAGTCAGTTGCCGCGGACATTTTCTGTCATTCATGTGTGTGTGGTTTCTCATTATAGATATCTACAATTATGTTTAATTATTATATATTATATTATATCAGAACCTTTAATTCCAGTTTCAGATAACTAAAATCTAACTCTGACTAGTCATAATTCAAGTTTAACTTACATCTACAACATCATACTCAACTAGTTGATACTTAATTTAAGACATCTTGAACTAAAGTGAATTCAAGACACCTTGAACTTGGATTATGACTAATCAGAATTAAATTGTAGATATCTGAATCAGGAATTATCATCATAATTAAGTTGCAGATGTCTGTAATACATATAAACAGCATTGTATCAGAAGATATTGCCTTTTTATCCAATGAATAATCGATTAATCCAAAAAATAAGCAACAGATTAATCGACTATAATTGAATGTGTGACAAGGAAAACTTTAAGGAGTCCAGATCTAATTGTGTGGATTTTCCGGGGTCCATGTCTGAAAGCTGCTGATGTTTGTGTGTATGTTTGGGGTCATTGCTGTGTTACAGATGGAGAAGAATATGAACATCTCCAGTGCCTGAAAAGTTTGTAGGATTGTTGTATGGTGAATAATTGAGAGAATAATTGACAACTTGTTGGTACATGCCCAGAGTGAAGGACTGGTGAGTCTGAAGGACATCCGGCAGCGTGTGATGCATGTCAAAACATCTACAGCCTAAGGCTGTCACTATCAAATTACAATTCTAAATTAAATACATTTTCAAACTGTAACGATTTAATTTGAAATTCAGAGTGTTTAAAAGCAAGAGTGTTGGAAAAATGATCTAACAATTGTCCTGCTGGTAACTGTTCCCTTTTATTAAAACTCAGACACATAACAACGACACGAAATCGTTTGATGAGCAATGTGGGGAAGCATTTTGGATTCTACAAAGAAAAATACAGAATAAATGTGAAATTGCTGGCATATTTTAGAATTAAGCGATTAATTAAGGATTCAAACTAATTTCAACAAATTGAACATTAGTAGTCTTTTCTTTTTAAAGAAATCCCTACCACATTCATTGTTTCCCTTTTAATTTCCTTGTTTTTTTCATTTATATGATAACAGTAGTGTAGAGCTGGCAGGAAACAAGCAGAAAAGATACAAGTTCCCAACTGGATCTTAAAGGGACATTGGTGTTTATAGTCAGAGTCTTAACCTCTGATCCACGGCGACACCCCTGCAGTCATTACCACTGTTCTGTTTCGTACTTATGTCAAAGCTCCAGAAAAGCTGCCTTTCCATCCTGGGATCACCACACCGCTCTACAGTACGCCGACAACTGCCTACAACTACTACTGCCTGTGCGTGCTTCAGGAAGTGTATGACCAGAGAATGCCAGACTTTGTAAGTAATTACAAAATGTACAGTAATAAAAAGTACCACGCTACACCACAGCATTAATTTTATAAACACTTATAAAAAGCAACACAGACATAACAGTTAATGACAAACAAACAACTTCATTGGTAAGCTGCAACTTCAGTTATAAGAAAGAGATACAAAATAAAAGTTTTGGTCGACAGACATTCATCACAGCCCTGATTATAATACCGTGTTCTGGCGAGTCTTTATCAACTTTAGTTCAAAGCTGTAAGCTGGGGCGGAAAAAAGAGTTCAAGGATTCCTTTAAGGATTTTTTTTCCCTTGTCTGTAGGCAGTCACAGCTAATGAGGCACAAACAGCCCTTTAACTCGAAGCAAAGAGTAACAAGAATATGACAAAAATGTGCTCCAAATGCATGTCACCTTTTTAAAGCAGTTCTGCACCTGCACAAAGCATCAACGACAACTTCTGAATAATTGATTAATATATTATTTTTCCTCTAAATTTTATTCCTGTTTTCTCTGGTGGGCACAAACTCAGAGTGGTTGGAGCACAGAGTCATAGGATCGTGTCAAAAGATAAAAAAGTGCTTTCTGCACAATGGTACATCACCTTTGGAGAGAAGTTCTTGATTTGGAAAATGGATAGAGAAAAATGAAGTGTAAAGCAGGCTACACTATTTCAGAAGCTTGCTGTGAAACTCCATGCCTGAGTTTTGAATCTAAGACAGTTTCTCTCAGAAGAATTAAAAACATAGATAATTTAAAGAAAGCTACAAGACATTATATTATATTTATTCATAGATAGCAATGAGGTGAATATGGAGTTTGACTACTTGTTCGCTTCATAAATTTTGTGTCATAAAATGAGAAGCAGATAAGCAGAGTATGTGTGAAACTTTCTCGGTGTGTGTGTGTGTGTGTGTGTGTGTGTGTGTGTGTGTGTGTGTGTGTGTGTGTGTGTGTGTGTGTGTGTGTGTGTGTGGTCAGTTGCAGGTCCAGCAAGCAGCTCAGGCTCCTCATTCTTCTTCATTAGTGCTGACTGCTGAGGGGCCGGCCTCCTCTTCCTCTCTCTCTACATCTTTTCATCCTCTGTCCATCTCCATCCCTTCTTCCATTGCCACGTCTCTCCTCACTGTAGCCACCCATATTTCCATTCTCGCTTTTTTAACCTCCTGATCCTCGCCCTTTTCTCCAAATATCTCGCTTCTAGACTCACGCCTCCCCCCCATCTGGCCTTGTCTTATCTGTCCCACTCTTTCTTCTCCATCTTTCTGCCTCACAAAGGCTCCTTCCCCCATCACCCCTCGTCTGGCTCCACCTCTGTTCTTCAACTGTTCCCCTCCCCCTCTACTCGCCTTAATATTTCAGTTGCTAGTTTGTTTCTTTACGTTCATTACTCTGGTATATGTTCTTGTAATGTCTCTCCACTTCGCTATAAGGGCATTCAGTCGTGGTCTGACAGTTCAGTGATTTCTTTGCTTGTAAGGTACACAATCATAAGGTGCACGGGCGGAGGGATGAGCACATTGTCTAAAGCGTTAGCGCAAGTGCATTTAGGCCACGTCCAAATCCAGTATTGCTACTTTCATGGTGGGAAAAATGGTCGCTGCAATAAGCACATGGTTCAAAAGGTTTGTATTTAGTTTCTTGATTATTCATGAGTGGGTGGTGGGTGTAACATGAAATAGACCAATCAGAGTATCAGCTCCCATTCCCTTTAAAAGTCAGGTGCATTTGCCCCATGATGGACTGATATTTTAAAGATGGATTTGTCACATAGTAATAAAGAATGCTTCTCTGCAGAGGAAATCTATGTGTATAACGAGCAGAAAGTATGTGTGTTGTGCCCATTGTCCTTAAAACAACAGTGAAATACTACAACATAGACTTTAGACCAGATTTTGTTGGTCTATCAGGGATTCACTTTCCACAGCTTCAAGATGGGCTCTTAGCTATTTCAACAACATGGGAGCTGGATGGGAAAACTGTGACAGTCTGACACTATCAAAGATGTTGTGTATGGTGCTGCTTCGCTCTGCGTGTAAGATAGAATCCTAAGACTTTGGGCTGAGAATAGAATAGATGCAAGACCATGTCTTTCTAACACAACATCAATCTGGTGTCATTTGATGATACTAGGTAGTTTTTATCAACAGGAACAAACTAAATACATGATGATGGCTGGAATGTAAATAAAGCATTTTAAATATTCACTTTCAAGCAGTAGAGGTGTTTAAATCAGCATAAACGTGTATTGTGCTTCGAGCAGTAACCTCTGTAAATCAGTCTGCAGTGATTCTTACAGTGTCTGTTGTCACAGCTGCTTTATATACTTTATGAAAAGTTTCTCTTTCAGGTCTTTAAATCCCTGCAGCCATCTGAAGGCAGCAGAGTAAGACATGTTGATAAATTTGATGTGAAAAGTGCTGTGTCAAAGCACAGTGCCACTACACGCAGCTGTCTGTGTTAAACCTTTTGATAAATCTTTGGGAAATGACACCAGGCTGCCACAGAGTAAACCCATACAACACCACATACATCAGATTGGTCCAGGGTGACTTGGTATTCTGTTGTTAAAGTGGAAGATGTCAGATTACAGCGGCTCATCAATCCTGTGCGTCCTTGCCTCCTTACTAACTTTTGTTTTAAAGCAACAGTATTATCCCATGTTTTAATCTTGAAATGTCCTCCAGTGCAATGCTGTTGTGCCACATTTCATGGTATGATGTGACCGACAGACACATGTGACAGAGTGATGTGATCAGATAAAAAGGCTTCATCAACAATTTGTTTTATTTATTTCTATCATCATTGTGCACGTTCATTCAATAAAAGCCCACACCATCTGCCTCGAGATGCAGATCTGAGCTGCTGTGTGTTATCATGGTCATGATGCTGCACCATCCAGACAATATACTTTCTCGGAGAAGCCTTTTTCAGGTTGTTGTGCAGTCTCTGTCGTGCGTCACTGGGATTAACACAGCTGTGATGAGACCAGTAGTATGATTGGTTAAGAATGAATGTATTGATCACCACACCCTCTTTTATAATCCAACTCAGCCAGTCTTTCTTAAGAGGTCATTGTCACAACCTCCTCCACCGTTACCATGTTGTTGTCAGTGCTGATGGATGCATTGCCTCACAACCATGCTAACACAAAGCATGCATGAAAGCATGTGGGCAGTGAAGGTAACATAATTTTGAAATGGACAAATCTCTTTTAGAAGGCAGCATAAATGAGCCTTTTGACTGTTATAATAGTTCCATTAGTCCTCACCACAAGGTTCAAATACTTTTTTTCAACATAGCCTGTTTGGGTATTTTTTAACTTAAAATATTTACTTTTTCACTCTCCTCGTTTTAATGTTCTCCTACTCCTTGACCTTTCTACAGTAGCTTTTATCATTGTCTGCATTTCTCAAGGCCTTGCCATATATTTCTCATTGGTCTTTCTCATCCGCCCCCCTTATCTGAGAGTGTCAACATGGTGTGTATCTACAGAATCTTTTTTTTGTTCTTCAATACAAATACTTGTCCTTAGCCCTCTTTTTGTATTTTTTTTCTTCAGTAAGTTTGTCTATATTGTTTTCTGTCAGCAGTGTAGCTGAGCTGCTGTGATCTTTGTACCAACATGACTCCTGTTCAATCAAGAATAAGATGGAAGGTAAAAAAGAAAAAAGAAAATCAATATTAGGTTTTATACCACTGTGATTCACTGGCTTCGCAAAAGTCAGTGTGCATTCAGATTGGCAACAGATAGAGATTTATTATCAGTGTGTCAGTACTGTCAATAGGGGTTTTCTTTCCAAATGGACTTATCAAAAGTTGATGAAACTATTTTCTCTTTCCTCCCATTTTCTGGTGTGCCATCCACAGGGACTCGTACTCATACAATAAGTATTCCTCAGAAGCAGCACGCAGGCTCCTGCACTTTGAAGCTGCCCCATTTCGCATCACAACAGTGTTCGGAAAAATTGCTATAACATCCTGCAGTGGGTACATGTGATGCTTCCCTGCTTTAACTGCAGAGCTGTCACGCTCAAATGTTCTGTCCAGCCCCTCCGGATAAACATAAATGAGAGGGACAGATTTCTCCTAACACCTCTCACTATAATCCAGCTCAGTACATCAACAACACCAGCTCTAAACATGTCACATTGCCAACAAAAACTGAACATTAACAGCTTCACATGGGATTCATTGCAGGACTGTCATATTGGATTTTGTTAGGCCGTAGTAGTGGTACCTCATAACTGCTACCCGAGCAGAAGAAAGGTGTTATGATAAGAAGACTCTTTCACCTCAAGGAACTAAAGTCAGCTGGATGTTAAATGTGAGGAATACATGTCTAAATTCTGCCACTGAGAAAGCTCCATCTTGACACAGCACATAGAAAATCTGCAAAGGGGCCTCTGATGGACAGTAGTGATAATTTATCATCCTTTCTGCTATCTCACCAACCTGTAGCCCTGGATGACAAAGCTGTCAACAACTGAACAACCCAGCAACCCCGCCCTTGATATCGACCACTGTTCAAGGATATCTGCCATTTACCTGACTTCTTCCATGAAGCACCACAAAGGAACAACAAGTTGTGTATGTATATATGATAACAAGGTGTTCCCAGGCCAGATGAAATATGTAGTCCCTTCAATGAGTTCTGGGTCTACCCATGGGTCCCCTCCCAGTTGGGCGAGCCCGGTTAACCTCCAATGTATGCGCCCAGGAGGCATCCTGATGATATGACCAAACCCTACCCTTTAACATGGGATAGCATTGTCTCCACTCCAAGCTCCCTCCAGATGTCCAAACTTCTCACCCCATCTAACGTTGAGCCTAGACACCCTACTGTCTCTGTATGTCAGCCCTGTCCAGGATGTACCCCACCTCTTGCCCAGTGTACTGACCTCTCTGTCAGACCTTTGGCTGAGGTCAGTCGATGCAGTAAACAAAGTGATGCCAAGTTCTGATTTGACAGTTTGTTCGCGTTCTTTTTAGTTCTTGCTATATAGTGAAGCAGCAAACATAGCTCATCTGTCAATTTCAGTAAATTTTCTCTGACTCCGTCACAGTTACTTTGTTGTTATATCTGTTTTTACCATTAATTATCTAGACTGAAGCGTCTTGTCAAATTCAAACTTTTCCTGCCAGCTGTGTGCCTCCTGGTCCATAAAGTTGTTACCGTCCACACAGTCAGTTCCCAGTTTCAGGTGCATTTGTGTGCAAGTGGCATGTCGTTCTGTCTCTCATGTAAGAACTGATCATTCACTTTATAGTGTTTGTATCTGTCACTCGGAATCTTTTGCATGACAACGACAAAGATCGACAGCAACTAATAACCAATAACTTAAAACATATACATGTTTAAATGTTAACATGACAAGGCATAAAGCAGAAAAGTGTATCAAGACAGTTTCAGGTATACAGAGGTAGAGGTGTTTCGAAATCAGTTTCTCAGTCAGCCTGCTGGCCCTCAGCACTCTCTAAACTTTTTTTATTTTTTGCTTTGGCTTTTGCTCGACTCTGATTCTACCTCCTTCTCTCTCTCTGTGGTTCCATTTCGGCATCTCAATCTTCAGTCCGACAGGCAGCTTTTAACTTTAGGAGCAGCTCCCTGGGTATTAGACCCAAAGCCTGCTATGTCTGTACTCCACAGCAGGGCTCCGGATATATACCTGTGAATGTGTGTACGCCTCAGTAGTTGGCCTTGCTGAAGGGGAAAATAACAGCATTTAAAGATTCAGAGGTTTAGACTGCTGAGCAGATCCCAGCCTTGCTGCAGCTCCACATACAGTATATCTGTGAGTGGACACACTGTATACCAGTCAACTCTATGTTTTTTTTTTAATCCCAAACTCTTCCTCACTCCATATATCCTTCACCAGCTCCATTTTTCCTCTCCATTTTGGTGTTTTCACTCTCACCTATACAGAGTCTAGTCTTTATTTCTCTGCTCAGATTTTGTCTTTTGCTTTCTCTTTTTCTCCATAGTGAACAGAGACTCTGACACTGATCAGCATCAATGCCGGTCTCTCTCTGAGACTGGCGCTAAATGACTTCAGAATCCTACCAGGTGTAGAGATGACATGTACATGTATGTGTGTGATGTTTATGTGTCTGCATCTGAGAGTGCAGATGAATGACTAGAGCATCCCGCTGGACCGGGCAGTGTGTATGTGTTCGATGTGGCAGTGCCCACGTCAGGCTCAGTCTCCCAGAGAATAATGATGAGAGGTTGTCTGCTCTTTCTCTGCAGACTCCGTGGGGACCCCCCCCAGCCCATTTGCCATCAAACACACATGCACGCGTGGAGATGTTAGCGTAACCCAGCTGGAAGACTCCTTTGACATGCAGGCCTGTTCACTGACCTGCTGTGACACTGATCAAAACATATCACAGTCGTGTCTGCGAGACTGGAAACACAACACAGGCCCTGGAACAAAATAAGCCTCAAATTAAGACCTTTTGCACAAAAGCTCAGAAGTCATTCACCCTCAGAGGTTTTCTTCTATCATTTAATTCTTAACTTTGATTGACTGAATTAGCAGCAATCTCTTAATACAATATTTAAGAGATTAAAACTTCCATTCCCAATACAGAAGACATCATGAATCAACTGTTCATGTGAATTAGATGAAAACACTGGGCTTAGAGCACACATGTATTACAGAGAGGAGCCGCAAACACTGTTTTGCTTTGTTAAGAGGACTAGGGAGAACATCACAGTATCATATCCCCTTCCAGTTTGTTGGAATCAAACATCTAGAACTTAAAAAATTTAATATGACAATTAAATATGAATAACTTAATATGAAAACAAACATTTCAACATAGTCCTCCATTACACAAGGAAAATCCTCGAGAATAAAGTGCTGCACTTTGAAGTTCACTTCAAAGGTTGATAAGGTGAATTTTTGAGGCTGGGATGAATTACCTAATATTACACATAAACCAAAATACTGATTAATGCAAAGTCAAGGCCACAAATACACAACATATTCGTCATTGTATGACGATATATAGACTGTTCTGGATCAAAGTCAAAAATCTAATATTTCTAATTTTATGTGAAAATAAAAACAAATTGAAACATACTATCTGTTGTCTGACATACTTTAGGTGTGGTCAAAGACCACCTGGCTCTCACTTGCTATGCTAGCACTGCATCTAGTTTGGGGGCTATTATTTCAGACAGTCTTTGCTGCGTGGGACCATAGCATCAGTTACCTTGGCAACTGATGTAAATACTGAGCTGGAAACAAAGTCATTCAGGAGCCAGTTGTGACTTATGGGACTTTATCAATGCTAGCATATGTAGAAAAACAAAACTACTTATATTTATGTTCTTTATATCGATATTATTAATATTGATATATTAAAACATAATATATCGTCATACCCCAATCGGTGCTCATCTTGGAGTTCACTAAATTTGAGGTGAACAGTTAGAAAATGTGCTAATTGTGCCAATTTCATCAAAAGTACGAGGGTTGAGTTGACTGAGAATACATAGGCATACTACAATACTTTTGATCTTTTCATACTCCTGAACAGCTTATACTAGTTCTGTCAATTAAGATTGTTATTTTGTCTTTGAACGTGGTTTGCTCAATGTGATGGGTTACAACGCTTTTTATTGTATCTTGCTGTCGTGAACAACTACTTGGCAACTTTTTAGGTCATCTAATAAATGCAGCAGAATCAAAGTTGGGCAAAAAATCGCATTGCAATTATTGTGACAGATATTGTGAATGAAATATGGATCAAGATTTTAGCTGGAATGGTACCGTGTGGATTTCATTTTAATCTCTAATAAAAAACAATAATGATGTTAATGTGATTTGCAGCTTCCCCCCCAGAAATGTTTTTTCAGGGATAACCAAACTCACTGTGACAGCTTCTAAAGACAGAAAATGGAGGAAGAACTTTATAAACTTTCAAATTGATGGGGTGAAAGTCAGGGAGATGCCTTGGGGGCCAATCAGAAGCAAAGACCTTGATGTGTAGGTTTAAGCAGACTGCAATATAGCAAGCTATTCACGCACCACACACACACACGCACAGTGTATGATCTGCCGTGCTCTTTTAAAGACGTCTTCAAAGCGTCTTCACTTCACTCCTCGTTATCTCACACTAGCTAATATGCGAAAGAAAGAATTTTTCACTCTGTTGCACGCACACACACACACACACACACACACACACAGACACCTTACTCATTTGGTTCTCAGAAGTGGACAAATACGAGAGCGCAAACATGAGGTCAAAACCCACGTATATAAATGTGCGTTTTCGTCCGCATGGTGTAATACAAGGCATATACAAAGGCTCAGATGCTATTGACAGGGCACACACGTACATGCAGCCTCACTCACAAGCACATTACATTAGTGCGAGAACAGTGGAATCAAGTTTCGGCGGCAAGCTGATTATCACATGCTGTATTACTGTATGCCAGGGGAAGCCTCAGTGCCCCTGAGCAATGCGGTAGAGATGTGAGCAGGGAGCAGCATGAGGTAGATTAATACGTTGTTTGGGTGCATGATGAGCAGCTACACCTTCAAATGCCTCTACTGTAAAACCTTTGGAAGTGCAAGCTTCCAGTATTCGGTCCTCCAACTCCCACTCCCCCCCCCCTCCTCCTCGCGATTTTTCCTCTAACTTTCTGTGAATTCATAACTTAAAACTGCTGCAATGATGCACATACTTGAAGAACTTGTCTTTGCTTTTGAATAATACAGCAGCAGGTCCAACTGAGGAATGTGGAGAACTGAAACGTAAAGTACAAGGGCTCAGTTTTACTGAGTGCATGCATAAGAAGCGCTTCTTGTCTGCTCTCTATGTTGCAAATGAAATTACACTGCTGAAGAGGAGAATCATCATATCAGAAGTTAAATATATAAATAAGAATATATACAAACAGTACTGAGTTTAAAAAGAGTTTCAAAGAATAAAGTTTTTCCTTAAACCACCAAGCAGCTGGTATAAAGAAGTAAAGTTTAGGTTACTTTTCCCCTTCGTTTCAAACAAGTTGCAAAATACATTTGAACTACATTTATTTTAATCCTTTATCTTTATTTGTTCGTGTTATTTTTTACCATCTCCAGTTTTACATTTCTTTTATTTCTGGTGGTGGTGGTGCATAACAGCACCCTGAGCAGAGCCTCACGCTGATATTCAGTGTGGGTTATTATCTGAGTCTCTCTCTCTTGCTTCGTTCTGGTAGCCTGTCCAGGAACTTGGTCATGCTAGTGCCTTCCACCCCTTAAAACCATCGCCCCTCTTTACATTGCTAAAGTGAAATGGCTCCACCTCTGATTGGCGGTAATGTAACAGGGGAACATGATTATTCTCCCCCGTTTTCCACACTGTGATGGACTGAAGAGCACACAAACACTGTGGACACACCTGTCACCTGCCCGTCACGCTGCTGGTAAACCATAAACACCACAGCCTCACCTTCAAGAGTTAACGCAAGGCCGAAATGAGTTTATTTTACCAAGCGTCTCACATGGAGCAGCCAGCTGGATTGTTTTTTGTTAGCTCTCCTGTACACAGAGAAACTTTATTCAGTTGTGCTTCTGGTAATGTTTATAGGGGATGCAATTACTTGGCTCCACCACACACATAGATTGTATTGGCAACAACCTGGTGAGAACAAGAAACAACGGGAGAGTTGTGGCCGGAGGGAGGCTGGTGGACATAGCCAGCAAAGCAGTTGTTTTGACTTAAGATTCTGGTGCAAGCGGTCGTGGATATCATTTATATATTAATGACTATTACAATAGAATTTTCTCAGTTACTGTTGTCTTTCCTTTATTTATATATTGTTTTTATTGCTTTGCTTTTCTTATCTCCTTTTATTGCATATTTTTTAATAAGGTTTGGCTTCGAATTTCTCAAATTACAGATTTCAAACCTCACTTCACATCTAATTAACTAAAATGATACTATAAAAACATGGCTCACACGCATCATATAAAGTATTTCTTCTTTGCTGTGATTAGGGACTTGGTTAAAAGATGAGGCTTCACACTTAAAATATTCTGCTAAAAAAGCCTTTAAACAGAGTCTAATATTACATAATCTTATTTACAGTCAACCAAAGTCTGCAGTGCAAGCATTTTGCTTTCCCACCCTCCTAGAATTCTAATGGTGAGAATGCAGATACAGCAGCATCTGACTGGAAGAACCTCTCTTATTTACACCATTTTTTCTTCAGTCGAAAAGTTAACGAACTATTCCCACATTAATAGCAAATGTCTGGTTTTACATTCCCTTTTACTGCTTGTTTTCAGAAGACATCCTGTTTATCTTAACTTTCTCCAAATGATTTAATGCCTGTAATTAGAACCAAAATGGCAAAGAGCTACAGTGCCCAGGGAAACTTTAACTGAAGACTTATTTTATCACAGCCCTGAATGAGGTTGCCTTGACAAGGTGGCTCTGGTAGGAAAACAAGGTTGACAGTGCTGACATTTTTAAAAAACATACTTTTACAAATGTTCAATCTGAAAGCTGATTTAAATGACAAGGCTTTTACTGCTATGTAAAAACCTCAAGTGACAGCGCTCAAAACCGGGTTAGGGTTAGGGTTATTTTCCGTCCTTTACTTGCACAGAATTATCTTTAAAAGAATAAGACCTTTTCTTTAACATCAGAGAGACCACAGCTGTGGAAATAAAAAAACATCTCTCCAATATGACATTATTAATTCTTTTGTGAGAAAGTTGCAACTCAAACCAAAAAAGAACTCAAACACACTTTCAAAACTGTCACCACCACTGATTAACAATAGAGAAAAACAACCTACAAATGTGGAATTGTGCAATCCCACAGTTAAAATACATTGTCTACTGTATTTGTTTTCTTCTTTTTAAGCAGTTTTCTTTTATTGGGATTTAGCCATTTTATATTGACAGTACTTGCCTCCCTGTGCAAATGTTACAACAAAACAAGTTCCCTGCAGACACCATTTTGGAGGGTCACCATCGCTGCGTCCTGGGCTTAGTGCCGTCCAAGACTATTGTCATTAGTTTAAAGAAATACAAACAAGTTAGAGCAGTTCTTTCACCCCGATAGCAGAATGATAATGAGTGCAGCCAGACCTCTATCCAGCTCTGACACAGCACTGTGGAGATAAGTCAGTGGCCATGTGAGACTAACATTGTATTGATGTTGTGTATTGTAATTTGGAATCACTGGTGTGTGAATCACTGTGTCTGATATAAAACTTTGGGGGGGACCAATATAGCAAGTTATTGTTTGTTCTAGTTTTAATGTGAATGGATTTTGACCTATTGCTTAACATTAGGACTATTATCTCAGTAACTTCTCTATATAAATTTCATGGGCTGCAGTAAAATACTTAACAGTGTGTGTAATTAAAGATGTGTTCCTTGTGCATAGATTCTGTATTTATTCCATCAGGATATAACGATGTCTATGGTGATGTCTATGGTGACGGAAATGATATGTATTTTTGAGTAAATTAGTAAATTCTTTTATTCTAACTATATTTACCTTTATCTCAAAAAAATCCACTGACGTTCATTGACAATTCTGGTCTCTCACTATTGACCATATGATGTGATACACTAGTGATTTTTATTGATTATAAATGTATTCCTTCACTCTTCCCATGGTTCTTCTTCCTTTGCTGATTGCCTGGTCTCTAGGACTGTTTGATGTCATTGTGGGTACATGGTTGTGTGTCATTTGTCGTGTGAAATGCCTGACGAGAAATGCATAACCAAAACCAAGTGACTTTATGTACATTACTATTTATTGTTTTGACACCAACATGCCTTAAGAGAGTGTTCCTCATAATTGTTGTTTGTGGTGGTGAAATATATAGATATATTAAACCATGAGATCTAGATTTGAACAACTCTTACCTTCTTTGCGGCGTTGATACACTGCATGTATGTTTTGGCGAGGTCTGAACACTTTAGAGTCTGGTCTCCGTTGTCCTTGTAGCAGGATAAAATCTGAGTCTGCAGGCCAAGACACACTGGGTCTGTGTTACGAGACCTGCAAAAACACAGACAATACAAAATAGTTAGGTTTGCTTCCCTCTACCTGACTATATTCAGCCTTGCAGAGAGATAATAGAGACGGAAAAAACTAGGAAAGAGCAGAACCTCGAAGATTTTAAATAACTGATGTGCAACATTTAATGTGGACAGTCGACCATCTAAATCTTCCTCTTGATGTTTTCTTAAAAAAAAATATCAATCTGATCCGAGGTGTCTGCTTCTGCTCTCAAGCTGAATCCAGCTTCTAACAGAGTAGTACAGAACATACAGTGAGTAAAACGAGAGAGAGAAAGAGGTTCTGTTCACACAGATGCAGCCTGGAAATGAAAACTGAATTTACTGAAAAGTGACAATGTTTTGAAATGATCCCAATGTGCGAGTGAACAGGCATTTTTCAAACTCTTTTCTAAACTTGCTTTAGGAAGAAATTCCATGGTAACCATGGTAAAAGATGGCAACATGCAAGACAAACATGTCCTTCTTTCCTTAACAAACCAACCAAACAAAAGAAAAAATATGAAAATGAAAAGCTATTCCCAAGTGGGAAAAATGTATCTGATTAAATGAAGCAAGACAAAGATGAAAAACAATTAACATTTACACCCACTGCAACCTGTTTAACAAGCTAAGGTGTGCATAGTAAGTGCCTCATTTCAAATCATGTAATTAGTGCTAAATCACATTTAATTAGGTGGATAGGAGCATACTGATCAAATACAACAGAAACGTGTGCATTGAGAGACTGAGGGTGCTTAATTTGATATGAGGGCTGTATTATAATTGGTCTTTGCCGGTCTATCTGTCAGAATGTTAACTATGGCGGGTTTACCTGTATACCTCACTGTAATGGATTCTGACTGATTGAAGCAAGACCAAGCAAGTTATGAACACCCACGCAAGTATAAAAAGGCACGTGCACAAATGTACATGGCCACACACACTTCGGAGCGCACTGTAAACATGAAAGTACTATGAACATGTGCAACACACGCACACGCACACACACACACACACACACACACACACGTTGTGCCCGGAGCATACACACTTTCTCTGCGAGGAGCAGCTAACACCAGATTTCATTGAAAGCCAAGTTAAAGGCTCTTTTTAGCTTTGATTCACAGAGGACAGCTGACCCCAGTGTTTCATAGTCGTATCCACACTGGCAAACACACGCTTTTTCATCAGCAACAATATCATGAAGGCAAAGGCAGTTGATCAGAGAATGGGTGATAGAGGTAAAAGAAGAAAATAAAAAAAGAGGCAGAGGGAAAAGTGAGATAGAAAGATGAAAAGGGCGGGATGAAACATCCACTGCTGTTCACTCAGAGGCCCATTTCAAAAAGAGGAAAGACAGTCAATCATATCTGTTCCCCCACACCACCTCTTATGGTTAATCTTCCCTATTTAATCTGTCTTGTTTTTTTTTTACTTGATTGTCTTCTCTCCAACTCAGTCTCCTGTCTTACTACTCCCTCGCTCACGCCTTACGTTTCTCTCGTTACATTAACAACCCAGAGAAGACGACACCAAAGTGCGCCATCTTTATCTCTCTCTCCATTTGAGGCTCCCGAAGATAAGGAACTCTCCTTTAATTTGAAATAAATGGCCTTCATCAGGGAAGCCGAAGCCCCCTGATAGCACCGCGTGGTTTATTAAAGGCGCTTGAAGCAGAAAATTGGTTCAGCTGCAGCAAAAGCTAAAGCTCTGTCCACAAGCTACACCAAATTGAAGGTGAGGTCTTAAATCAACAATATTAACTGAGCCGCTTCCAAAAATAAATATATAAAGAGAGGGAGAGAGAGAGGCGGCATCTGCTTTTTAACTGGAGTGAAGTAAAGCAGCATCCCTGACAGCTCGTCGAGCCATGTAACGGCGAGTTGTTGTTAATGTGTGCGTGTATGCTGCAGGAGCAGTCATTTTTTCGGGGGAGCTCTCTACGCATCTGTGAGCGGAAAATGTGACAAAACATAAACAGTAAGATTAGCTGCTTAATTAATGGTGCTGCCCATTATTTTTAATCTTCAGCAGCGAAGGCGGAGGCGGACGGAACACAGAGGCTTCAGACTTGTGGACAACGCAGACCAGCTTACCAAGACGGAGAGAGGGAGGGAAATCAAAGGGGAGAAATTGGTAAATGGAAAAGACACACAACACACCAAGAACTACAAAAGTTACTGGCAAAGCAACAAGACCGATAAGAAAGATGTTTTTATTGCCTCTAAACCATGCTTAGTTAAGAGTGACATCTTTTTCCATAATGGCTTTGGCTGTACATGTGACACATTGTTTTCTTCTATGCACCATTTATTTCTCTCCTGTCAACTACAAAGTATTGGTATCTCTACTGCGTTTCAGGCAAGTAATTAGAAAATCTTGTTAACATCTCATAGGAAGCAGTGCCTTAGGAGGGACAAATTAAGGGAATCCAATATTGTGACTGACTTGAGGGCTACAACACAAGTGCAGTCAAACTCTGCAACATCTTGCTTGTGAGAACAAGTCCTAATGACATATTTTATGGTCCTAACAACATAAAATACTGCTGAATGAAACATTCCTTCCTTTTATTCTATGTATTTAACATGTTGAAATATACTGGGTTCATCAAAAAAACATGATAGCAATGATAAAGAGTGGAAAGAAAAAGCCAGATAGTGCATGGGCACTGACTTTCTCCTCAGTCCTGCAAGAAATGTCTCTATCCAGTTTCTTTGGCCAGTCATCAACCTGGGCATTTTGTCTATTTTTGTCGACCTTCTGTTTCTGGAGTCCAGAAGCAGTCTTTGCCCTGAACAACTTGGGCTTACACTATCAATCATCGTCTGTTTTACACTCTCCTCCATTTCTTCCCCTTCCAAGTCTTGTTGATTCATTGTCTGATACGTGACTTATCGAGGCAGCTGCTGCAGCCATTCTTGTGTTACTGTGGGGTATATAGGCCTGTGTATGAAGGGGACATATGGCCTATATCTGATTTGATGACTGAAGAGAGAAGAGCTATAGCCCTCTGATATTTGTATTCAAGGCGTTAGCTTAGAATAAAAAAGGAGGAGAAAGAAATGAGAAAACACCAACCTGCACCACTGCAACTAATCAATCAACACAATAGGAAGCTGTTTCTTCCAGTTCCACTAAGTTTTACTGCACTACATGTTTAACATTGTATGCAATGTACAGGAAAAAAGTCTTGTCAGGAATAAGAGGAAGCACATTTCCCTAAACTAGTGCAGTGCCCGTTCTGAACATGCCTGTTTGGATTGGGCTGGTTGCTTGGAATGTAAAAGTGACCTGCAAGAATTGAGCCACAGCAAGTGAAGACCTGGTTCAGGACTCAGTCCGCAGAAGCATGAAGCTTTGCCAACGCTGCTGCTGTTGATTCAAGCCTATTGAACGAATCGCATCAAATTTGACACAGCACTTTCTTGGGCGCTTAACAATTCACATTTGAAGAGTGAAGCTGATAAGATGAATGGTTCTTAGAATATGCAAGCCACATACAGACAGAGATTTCTGGAATGAGTAGATACATGTCTGACTATTCTTTTGGGGAAACCTTCTCATTAGTTCTAATCCAGAATACTTTGCAGCATTCAAAGAATTTGCTCACTACTGGACAGGTCCAATAATGAGAAAATGCTTACTAGAGACTCTGGGGTACACAGATCCATCCTTACTTACTGAGGCATAAACTGTCATTTGACAAGTTACAGGGTCAGAATTCCTGTAAAGACGGTTTTACCATGGCTGGCTTGATTAATACTAGCGCTGCGGTGAAGTAAAGAGAAACAAAAGAAATGATAACAAGGGGAAGAAGAGGGCGAGAGAGGTGAAGAGGAAAACAGCTAGAGAGACAGAGTTGCCTCTTATCTCCAGCTTGTAGCTTGTATGCACCTGCACCCTGACAGCTTTTCAATTGACTGAGGGCACATATCCTCTTCTCCTCTATCTTGTATCTCCACTCTGCTTCACACGTCCTCCCCCGTCTCTCCATTCCTATCACACCTGCAACCAGGAAGAGAGTGCACTCTATGTACTAGAGCTCAGTCTTTACTTTGTCTCTTATATAAACATGGAAGATGAGGCACAGTACATTTGTCTCAGTGCCCCTCTCTTCTGATACCCCTTTGTCAATGCTGCACATATT
Organism: Hippoglossus stenolepis; assembly: GCF_022539355.2. Lineage (NCBI taxonomy): Eukaryota > Metazoa > Chordata > Actinopteri > Pleuronectiformes > Pleuronectidae > Hippoglossus > Hippoglossus stenolepis. The sequence goes on along the minus strand of NC_061488.1, from coordinate 21,987,191 downwards.
TTCTTCTTCTTCCACACTCTGTAACGTGACCCTACACGTAAAAGTATGAAGCTTCATGATACTTCATATATACACACACGTACTGTACATGTCCAGGTCCATCTCTCTCCTACTTATAAATCTCCAAATATCCATTAAAAATATTTTAATTGCTTGATAACAATTGTAACAACCAACCCAATAAAACCTATACACAAATTGTTTCCCATAAAATCAAGGTCAGGATCATTGATCTTATGAGGCTCCTCGTTACTATGGTATATTTTGTGGGTGGAATCAAAATTCATTTTGTGAGATAGCCACAAAATAAATGTGAACTAGTGAATGTGCATTGCATACCAGTGTCTGTATGCCCGGCTGAAGATGGTTTATCAGAGCGAAAATCCCACTTTTACTGTGTTCAAAGTTAACGAGGTTTAGTAAACGATCTAGCTTTAACAAATTGAGCGCTGTGCATTGTAGCAAGATGTCAGCCACGCTTCTCATCTGTTCTACAAAATGTGACAACACATAACTCTAATATGAATTTTCACATTATTTTAAGGTTAGCGTTGTACAGTTTTCACAATACAGTTAATTGCCCCCCTTGAATGGGACAGACACCTCCAGGACAACCCTGGCTTCAACTGTGGCACTCTCTGAGAACACCACATTCAGACTTTCACTGAATATAGAGCATGGAGTAAATTCAGAACATCTTCCCTTTTTTGGTTTACTTATACCGCAAAATTTATTTCCAGCTTGTAAAGTAACTTTACAAATAAAAAATCACAATGACCCTCGTTTGAGCCCATAAACCTTCCATACTAATCAAAAACTTTTTTACTCCAGGACCGTTTGAAGCTTTTGTAGTAACATATCTTAACAGCTATTATAAAAAATAAAACTCCACGTACAGCAGAGACATTTATTAATTTTTAAATAAAATCTCGGGGGGCAGCTGCTGAAAGGTAAAAGACGCATTTATGATAGGAAAGTTGGCAGTTTAAAAACCTGCACTCAGACCCCCAGTCCACCCAGTGAAAGGGCTGTGACTGTAATGGAAGGTGGCGTAGAGCCTGACAGACCTGGTGATAGAGTGTGTTGAACATAAGCACTATTCATTCTCAGGGTTGGAAATGAGAAATTTGGTTTAAATTGTTCAAATGTGTTCATTAGTCATCAAAACAAGAGTTGTAACAGCTGTAAAATCAAGGCGGACTGAGGTTTCATGAACAGTTGCTGTCCACTTGATAAAGTTAATAACACGGCTACCATTTCCATTCAAATCAGGGTTAATTATTTTGTCTTTCTTCAAAATGCCACTTTAAAGTTCAGTGGCATTTAATGAACACATCTGAAATTCATCTGGGTCTAACTTCAGTGAACGACATGCAATGGTTTTGCTCGGCTTTTCTCTCACAGCACAGTAACACTGCCTTTTTCACTCAGACTTGCCTTGCCAATGTTTCCAGCCGTATCTCTGAGTGATCTCCGTTGGCTGGTATCATCTGACAAAGGCTGGGAGGATCTGACAAAGGCTGGCTATTAAGGCTAGTTCAGCTACTACTGTTACAGACAGCTGGCCTTGTTAAAATGCCTTGGATACTGACCTGAGCGGCTAGACGTGGACATCTGCCTTGTCCGTCTCCCTCTCACTCCCGTTCTATTACTTTCAACTTTGAAGAGGAGGAGGTTGTCTCTCTCGCTCTCTCATACAAAATGTATCTGAAAAGACAACAGTTTCCGTCCTCACGTCTCTCTCAGTCTTTCTGTAATTGCACAGCTGAAGGTTGTCGACGAGTGAGGAAATTCAAAATGCCTTTGTTAAGTGGCCAACACTTAGGTGTAGCAATCACTGTGGCAGTGTGGGCCTGCTGCCACAGACCACTGCTAAGAGGCCTTGTTTTTTTTGGTGGCAGCACCAACAAGAGGGTACACATGTCATCAGGCAGGGTAGTTGAGCTGAACCACTGCAGAATTCCTGTTATACTTTGTTTCAAAGCTATTGACTGACTCTCACTACAAGATTGTACCTCACTTAGACTTTCAGCACCAGTAGTCTCACCCAGGTACAGTAATGCCCTGTCCCAATTCACCCCTTCGCCCTACCACTTGGCCGTACCCCATTGTTTTGCGCGTGAAGGGATGTGTTGTCCCATTTCTCTATGTGATGCAGGGGTAGTGGCCATCTAGCCTTTCAAACACTCCTTGAACCATGGTATATTCAGGACCCCCCTGAAAACAGAGGGGTAGATGGAAATTCCTAAATGCTTTATGAACGGAGGAAGCCAATCAACATAGCGACCGCCGTGGGTAAAATGCTCATAAATTTAAGTATGAAATCTTCCAAAACAACCATGACATTTTTTTAAAATATTGGAATATCCTTTTTTAATCAAGAAGCAAATGAAAATGTAATGATTAATGCTACATTGACATAAGAGATGTAAACATGCTGACTGACTGTGTATTGATTAATAGATCAATCTGTCCTGTCTGTCCTGCAGTTACCAGATACAATAACGTTAGTTGATATTGTTTGTCACCGTAATAACGTTGGTCGGTTGCTGATGAAGTAGCGAGTAGTGTACTAATTCCTAGGTGAAGATTTTCTAACCCTACTGCTTGTGGCTCCGTTTGGAGGGGGACACTCCCAGGGAAGGGCACTTCATATCTAAGGGTAGAGCCAAGGGAGAGGAATTGGGACAGGGCCTAAATCTACACAAGCTGCAGCTGGAGCTTTAGTGTTCAAATGTACAGAATCATCTAGAGACCCAGTGGTGTAGACTTAAGTTCTAATGTGGTTTTGCTGATGCAAGCCTGAAGTCATACCACCATCTTCAGCATTATGTAACCTGACGAAATCTGTGTGCTTAATAAAGACTGGAACATGATAAAGACTGGAACATGTGATGAGAAGGTGGTGGATTGGGGACCTGTAGTATTAGTTTAATTTAGTAATTATATTGTGTAACTATTTATTTGCATTTCTTTCTCTTGCATGTATTGTATTGATACCATATGGCTGCATGTCCTGATAGTGTTGTTTTACTTTAACAAGTAAAGAACAATTATTAAAGCGTGCATTATGTGCTGGAGAGAACACATTATTAGTGTGACTGTGGTTGTTGACTTATGTTCTTGTGATTTAAGAAACAAAACAACAATTTTAAAATAACTATATATACAGTACATAATCTTAATGACCTGCATTAGTGTTGAAAGATATTTAAGTTTAGAGACATTATTGGTATAATTTTGTCTAAAAGATTTTTCTCTTCTCTTTTTGGTTTTCATTGTGTTACTTACTTAAAAAAAAGTTCTGAATAACTTGGATCTCTGGTGTGCAGAGCATACAGTCAGTACATCGGTGGTGCAAATATGAAGGTTTGGTCAGAGAAAGCAAACAGAGACAGGAAGAGGAAAAGACAACAATAGGAAACTTGATGATTTTGTTCTCTTATGCTTCGCTGAGTTTGATATTTCAAAGCGCTACAGGTGGCTTTGTCTCTCTTTTCATCCTCTATCTCTTTCGTATAAACACACAGGACAATGACACAGAGTGGCCCTGTGATTGTCTGGGTCCCTCAAACCACAGAGTGCCGGAAGCTAAAGCTGCCATTTTACTTCAAGGATTAACACTGGATTAACACATCACACGAACACGCACACATCACACAAACACACACACACACACACACACACACACACACACAGAGCCAGGGGGGGGGGTTAGACACCTCAAATATTATAGGGGCTTTGTTCTACCGCTCTGCACTGAGACAAACTTCACTCGAACTGTTTACAGCACAAAACCAGAGCCTGTCTGAAGTTTCCCACTGATTTCTCAGGAGCTTTGTCATCGGAAAATGTTAGAACACCGAATTGTCTTTTGTTTTCAAATACACAAACCCACACAGTGTCTATCAATTTCCAGGCTCTACCTCTCTTTTACTAACAGCAAAGGCATTTCGAATTTAATTAATGTGAGACAATTTTCACAGTAATCAAAGCTGCAGTGGCTACAGCAGCTCAGGCAGTTTGCATTTTAATTTTAAGATTTAAAAGTTGGTACTGAGCTAAAATCATATATCTGCTTCAACTATTTAGACTATTTAGTCTAACTCATTGACTTTAAGTTTCCTGAGTGAATGTAATTATGGTTGGTATCACGTGTTAACATCATGTGAGTAAATCATGGTTGTTTACCATTTTCATCTCATATATTAAGAAATAAAAAAAGTACTTTAAAATGGAGGTACTTGATACAATCCAAGGTTTCTCCTATGTCCTTTAGCTGTGACAATCTCCAGTGCAAAAGAGCCACAAGGGGAGACAACGATCAACCTGCGACCTGAACAGTCAAATAAGTTGTTTGTCTCTACCCTCTCATGACCCAGATGAGCATCTCCTAAGATAGAGCTACCTTTAGGTAGGACCTTTTTCTTCATGATTACAGTGAAGAACATGTGATGTTCTTATGGAGCTGTCTTAGTGTTGTAAGGATTTGGTAAGGTTTCGGAAAGATTGTTGTTGAATTAAAAGAAGTGGTTCAAATAATATACACAGGTCATGGAACTGTCATGGATCATAGAAACCTTGGTGACTTCACTGGTTCCTTTCACATTTCATCCCAACCTTACTTTAAGAAGATGATATGCTTTGCAAAACGTTTTTGTGCTAAATAGACCATGACTACCCCACAACTTGAACATGAGGTTCATTATCATTACAGTGGAGACAGAGGTCCAGTTCATCTGCTGCTGGTAGTCACCATGGACAGGAACAAACCATACCTATTTGGTTGTTTAGTTTGAAGGACTTGTTGAAGAGATCACACAGCTGAGGACTTGTAAGGAGCCAGACATTTATCTGACTTGTCACAGTGGGAAAGCACAGGTGTAACTAACATAACAATGACTCCATTCTACTCAAGTGAACCATGTTGTAACCACTTAAGTATACATAGAAAGATCAAAAACATTGCGTTTTTGTATTCTGACACCATAAACAGTCACTCGTTTCCTTACACTTTAATCCACTCATTTAAGTATCACTTCTAAATTCCACAAAGGTTAGGTTTAGACTAGATTACAGAATGAATGAAGCCTAATCCATTCCCTAAAGCCTGTAAAAGCCCCATATAATTGACCATAAAGGTACTGCCATACAGGAAGCTTGGATTGTTTTATCTTCCTTGATAGAACACTCATGGATTCAGAATACCCTCCTTCCCTCTCAAAACACACAGACACAGACACACACACACACACACACACACACACACACACACACACACACACACACACACACACACACACACACACACACACAAACGAGCAAAGGATTAGAGGTATTACTGTACTGTATTCCCTAGAGGTAAGATCACCATGGTCTTCAACATCAGCACGGATCAAAAGCATGCTGCAGTAGACTAATGGGAATCTCATACTCCTAAACTGCAGATAGCGGTGAACAGTCACTCAAAATTATGGAGAGGATGTATTAACCTCCATGCGAACACACATTGAGCGGAGTATAAATGCATGAATATAGTCCAAAGCTTCTTGTTGTCGCTGGGCTTAAGACTCTGTACAAGGTTTTGTTGTGAAAGTAAAGTCAGCAGGTAATCCTCTATTCTTTTGAAAAGGTACATTATTGTTTTTGGTACATTTTGAGTCATCCAGGTAGAAGTGAATGATCATGCAAATGTTAAAACTCTAAATCCTTGGTACAGTTCCCTATTTTTGGAACCTGCCATCCTTAACTGGATCAGTTAGGTGCTTTATTCAGGATTTAAAGATAATAGAAAGAACCATTGTTACTCATTGTTTTCCTCAATGCCTCAATTTAGTTTGTCTCAAGATATAATTTATACTTGAAATGTACATTTGAAGAATAATTCTAGTTATTCACAGCTCATTTGCTTTTGTCCAAAGCACCTATATATAGGTATATACTGTATACATGTTGTGTTAGATGTTGACAGTGGAGATGACTTTATTTTTTTTTTAAATGGACGATGGCCCTGTCGTGACAGCATTTGGCAGCTTGTTCTGTCATGAGGGAAAGAAAATTAGACCAGTCTGTGTTTCATCCATGCAAGGCAACTTTTAATTGTCTTAACTGTCCAGCTTTGGTGCATCTGTGCCCAACGCAGCCTTAGATTACTGTTCTTGGCGGAAAAAAAGAGCTGCCCTATGTGGTCCTCTGCGGTTGTAGCCCATCCGTTTAAATTATTTCTGCGCATGTCCAATGTGGATGATTGCCTTGGGCAGACGCAGAACACACTGGCTTGGGAACATCCCTCAGGAGGAGGGAGAAGATGTGATGTGGCTAGGAAGGAGAACATGTACAAGTGCAGCAACCACATTGGTTAAAGCTAAACTAAGAAATTAGATTTTTACAATGGCATGTTTAAGTTTACCATTTGCCTTAAAAAGTGCCTTTAAATACATTTTACAAATTTAGTTTTTTTTCTAAAATCCACATGATCTTCTTTTTCCATTGGCCCTCTTTTTTTTAGCAATGTTGATACAAAATCCAAGTTGTGGACATAACATAAGAAAAACACTTCACTAAATCTTGAACTTACAAGAAGTTGGCCACAAGCTTAAGTCTGCCTTCGGGGAAAGGGACACACTGAAGGACATAAACAAGTATATTTTGTCCTCACCCATAAACACTGGCGTGGCTGTACTCTTGTCTTTTGAAAGCACCGTTACTGGTGTGACACCAAATTTAACAGTAAGTCGAGGCCAGGTCTCTAATGTGAATTACAGCTGTGTGTTTTACAGACTGCAGAGGCAATAATTAGGTACCTTCTCCCTGGCTATGGCTCATTACAAGTCCACAGTGGGAGGCGAGGACGGGGAAATAGGGTATTGTTAAATTTAGCTTAATTAAAGTAGCCAATTAAAACACTTATCACATTAGTCAGGTTTGCTCAAGAGATTGTATGCGTTTAACTAGTTAAGAAATGAGGAAAAGTGCAGATCACTATCAATCGCCGCTTGTTATTCTGCTGTTGCATATGCTCATGTACGTGTGCGTTGGTGGGTGCATGTCAGAGGCTCCAGGGAATAATATCACCTTACGTTAGGAACTGCAAATTAGCTTGTGAACGTGTGTGTGTGCATGTGTGTCTCACCTCACGTGTTCTTCAGTCTTGGAGGCAGCTTGGTGGAATTGGTCCTTGCTCTGTTCGTATCTTTCCAGATTCTGGACATAGGAGAACACAGGAAGACAAACCAGAAGCATTAGTTGAGCTCTTTCCTTTAGTTTTTTTTATTTGATTTTTAATTTTCTAAACAAGTATGTTTCTAAATGGACAAAGGCTTTTGGAGGCTTTGTCATGGAGTTCTATTTCAGTTTTGGTCAAAGCATATTTACAATTATATTTTTAGTATCATTTTCATGCCATACATCTTTTTATACAGTTTTGTTCTCATAAGTAATTCAACATTGTTACAGTTGTGTTGGATGCCTATAGAACTATTCCTTTTAACTTCCTGGAAAACTGACATTTAATTTTATTTCAACAGCCTAACTTTAAAAATAACAATATACCATTAAATTATTGACAATCCTTCGTGGATTTCCATCCTTTTGACTCTTTTATCAAATCAAAAAGACTTCTTGCCTTAGTCTAATCGTCATTTTATTTTCGTTTTACTCTGAATATTATCCCAACACATGACCAAATAATATTTTTCCCAGTCTTAAAGTTAACTTTACCACAGACAGTAATAAAAGTACAGTATGAAGGAAAAGTTGTGGCGTTGCATTCAAATCCCGAGGATGGTTTTTTTCTGTCTCCTCTGGCAAAACTAAAGCTCAGCAATAATGATTTGCATTACTCATAAATGTTTTAAGAAACTGTGATTTTTGAGTTTGCAGCCCAGAGAGCACCAACCCCAAACAAGCAGGCAGTGGCATTATGATAAAACAAGCAGCTAATCCCCAACAACTGCAGCCTCTCTTCTGCTGATCCTCTGAGCTTAGGCCTTCCAGCCCCGAGTATCCCAACCAAATATTTAACCAGCAAACTGTACCAGCTGGGGAGGGAAGGGTTACTGGAGAAGAAAGGAGAAAAAGCTGCACGGGAGGTAAGAGAAGAAAAACGGTGAAGCAGCAGAGTGCATGAAGGTAAGAGGAAATAGGTTGAGGGGGAGATATTTGTGAACTGGTATCTATGGGCAAAAATCATTCGCCTTGACAATTCAGGTACAAAAGTAGTCCTGACAGTGACTTAAACACAGATTTACATGATATCTTAAAATGCAACACAGTCACGCATTAACAATATAATGATGTTCAATGATAAAATATGAACAGCTGACTGTTTTTATTTTATTTTCAAGTTAGAAATGAGTCTGTGATGTAAAAAGGATTAATGAGATCCAATGTCTCACACCTTAACAGTCAGAATACTGAGTCATGCTGGATCCACAGAAATGCGTGAAAGTGTAGTGTAGAAGTGGGGTTCTAGTCAGAGGCTGCTCGGTGATCAGAGGACAAAACACTTTGTGCAGCTGTAGACAACATATAGCTTTTTTTGTCTATATATTTGTCTATATGTATTGTCAAATATTGTCTTTTTCTGCCCAATTCCAAGAGAAAATCTAGAATTGTAGAGTGTCCGCAGATTAACATTTCAACAGAAACATCTATTCTCAGCGACAACAACACAGATTTGCCTACTTCATTTGCATGGCCCCCAGATCTTTTTACATCTCTGCACCTTATGCATGGGCATGGAAATCCTGCACAGCCTCAGTTCACCTTCATTAGGGCTTTTTCAATACTGTCATAGATAATCTGGGGTCAAATGCTACATTAAACTACTGCCTAGATGCATGTTTCTGGTCAAATCAAAAGAAACTGTGTGTACATGTGTTTCAGTTCAAATCCACCCCCAACAAAAATGCAACCCCAATGCAAATGAAATGGAATTTGAAACAATGGATAGCAATTAAATTAACTAATAAAATTCAATTGGTTTTTCAGATTTTGATCTTCATCAAACTTTTTTAAATAACAAACAATGCTTTGTTCAGATTCTATCTCACTATTTCCCCCCATCTCCACCTCGTCACATTGCCAGACTATACAACCTTACACATGGTCTAAGGCACATCTCATTTGCATAAACACAGTTGAAGTGTACTGTGTTTTACTGTACAGTTTATATCTTTTAAAATGGCGTGTGCTGTTCCTACACATTGTTTATAGAGCCCATCGAGGCTCAGATGTATTTATGAACACCTTGTCAAAAAGACCATAAAGAGATAAATCATAGCGACATGCTGACAGAGAACAAGGGAAGAAAGTGTTGCTCGCTGAGAGAATACAATAAACCCTTTAATTTAATCGAGGTTGGACACATTTTACTACCGTTACACAACGATGTTGTTAACATCCATCAGTGTTGCCTGTGTTATTAGTGTTTTCCTTTTTCTGAATATAAGCAGGTTTATATAACACACGTGCAAACACACACGCATGCGCACACACAATCACACCCACACATCAGGAGCAGTTCAGTATAAAGTATCACTCTTACACAGAAAATTCAATTTCCCTTTTGTAAGAATTATCCTTTTTACTTCACTCATGGGGACAAATTAATAGGAGTGGGAGCATTGGTTGCCATAGTGACCTGAATTAAGGGGTGTTCAGAGGATTTCTGATCCAGCTGTCATCTGCCATGTTTATACTCCTTTTACACTGGCACTGAACTGACACCAAATTTAATCCGCTCATTTCTTTTTTTTTCTTTTTTTCTATGCTTTTATACTGCCCCTTATACTGCATATCCTTGTATCTGTAGTAGTCACCAGTCACTTTTCATCATCCTTTGTAATAGCTGTTTACGCATACAACAAACATTTTAAGCTAAACAAATTACAACAACAAGGATTTTATGGCTGTTACCTGAGAAAGTTATCTAGCAGGTACAGGGTAACAGATTTGTTTGAATATCCAAGTTAAAATTTAAGCTAGTCATATTGTTTTAAGCTGATCCCATTGAAAGCTCAGATGTAAGACCTCCAGGATTTGGGTTTGGCTGCTGATCCTTTCAGATGTGCAGTGACTTGCCATAAGGACAATTAAAATAAATTTTATAGCTGCTACTAACAATACAAATTTTGATTTTTAGTATTTAACATACAAGTACTGTAACGTGAAATGTGAGCTTGAATTTGTTTTCTGGTAGAACCTTAGCCAAGTTTATAGAGAGGTAATTTTTTTGAAAAGGACACACACACACACACATGCACACGCACGCACACACACACACACAGAGAGAGAGGAATTGTCATCTCCCAGTCACGCAGCAGTCTACAACAATAAAAGCACTGACTTTGGATCCAAAAATACAGGATGTGAAATACAACATAACAAATAAATGTTCCACAGAGTCATATGTGCAAGAAGAACAATTAACAAGCATTTTAACATTTATACCAACATTTGTTTTCATATTTCTCTGTCTCGCAGTGCCTGCATCTCCCCACCACATATTCTAATTGATTGTAGCTGGTTGGATTTCGTGGATTGTTTACCACTGAGGAACGACACAAGCATATTTTTTTTCTTCTCAGGGAAAAATAATGAGGTGACTGGAATGTTAGCCACACACATGCAATGTTTAGAAACATTAACTTATTATAAAACTCATATCTTCATCTCCAGATGGGCACAGCCTCAGTGGAAATATTGTTAACAAGATAAACTAATAAGCTGATTCGAATCCCTCGCTGCAGCATTTTGAGAAGATGGCTTTTCACAGGATGAGAGCGTTAAACTTTGACTCTACATAGACCCCAGAGTGTATGCATTTCCATAAGAAAGTGCAACACAGCAGAAAAGTACAGCATTTAAAAAAACTTTGATCACAAAGCCAATCTGACTCAAGAGCTAACACACACAAACAGTACGTTGTGAATATGTGCGTTTAAGTTCATATACTGTACATATGTATGTGTGTGCGTATACACGTACGTATACACACACACACACACATATATATATATACACATATATATATATGTATACAGTATGTTTAACACATACATACAAATATAAATAATTCTGTATAGATTTTGAGGTGAAGACCTGATTATAAACTAGATTATAGTTAGGATTAGCCAAATAATGAAGGTTCAGGTTGGTCACCAGGAAATGTATTTTTAGTAGCGGCGTATTTGTGTGTGTGTTTGGTGGTGTGTGTGTGTGTGTGTGTGTGTGTGTGTGTGTGTGTGTGTGTGTAGGCCATTACTGACAGCATATCAAGCAGCCTGTCAGACTTGGAGGATGATCATTATCTCCCTCTGTACGCCCTAATTGGGGTGTGTGAGTGTAAGAGAGAGAATGACAGCCAGTATGAAGAGGGAGCGAGACAAAGAAATACATACTCGTAACATCATACTAGTGTGTATATATAAGCCAGGGAATTGAGAACTTCTGTGTAGTTTTCCCATATTTTTAAAGTAAGACTTTATCCTGAGTGTCAGTTCCAAGGTAGTAGACTGCAAAAATAATCTGTCTTTCTGCTCCCCAGTGCATATTGAGAAAGGTCATGACACTAACATCTACATCTCCATCCAGTAAGTATGTTAATGCAAAGAGTGGGATAACAAACTAAAACCTAGCTCAGTTTTTGGTTCAGCTGAGCAGTTTGAGAAAACCAAATCTCAAGCGTTGAGAACATTTTGAGCAGTCGAACAGACTAAAACCACAGCAATGCAGTCTGCAAACACACTGAGCCCCACAGATACACACATTAACTCACAAATATACATGTACAGCACAAATGCAGCTGAATATACAGTATGCATGCAAAACACGTCTCCGATGCACACACTCATACACACGCACACACAGTGTTCTGTAAACAAACATCCTAAGCTCTGCAGCAAATACAGCTTGTGCCACTCGTATGCCAGCCTGCCAGTCTACTGCTCCCTCTGCAAACCCAACCTGTTACTAATGAGACCAACACAAATAGCCAGGCAGCTGACACCCAGACCTCTGTGTGTGTGTGTGTGTGTGTGTGTGTGTGTGTGTGTGTGTTTAAAATGTGTGTAGGGACAATTTACCAAGGTAATAAATGGGCTGACTGTGTGGTAATTAGAATACAGATTTTGTGCTATTGTGATGTAAGCCAGTGTGTATGTTTGACTATAAACTACAAAAGAATACTTAGAGAAATACATGGAGTAAAAGAAAGTAAGACGAAACCAAAGTAAGTAAGACGGAGAAAAGGAATGAAAGAAAGTAAGAAGGAAAGAAAAAAGTCTTCAACAGAGCCTAACAGGACACGATTGGACATGCCTAGTTTCAAAAAGCCAAAACTTCAGATTTAACCGAACAGAGAAAAGCCTGTTGCTCGAGTCAGTGACTCTATCCGCTTATTGTGGCTTATGGCAGACCCACTAAACGTAACTTCTACTCACATGAACATATGCACACAGAAACTAGATTTAAACCATCAAAGCCTTATCCCAAACTCATTTTTTGTCTTTCACGCCTTGTTTCCACATAACTGTGTTCATATGTGAGTCAACTGGAAGTGTATTCAATCCTATAGTAACCTCCAGGATCGCTGATGTGTTGCAAAACTCCTCTGGAATTTGCTTCCATGTACATTGACATTTTTTTTTTTACTAATTAAAGTAAAATAGATGTGGGAGAGTTCATTTTTATTTTCACATACAATCATTTATTTCTGTATATCAATACATATATTGATCACAATATAATAAAAATAAACAATGTACTTTAACCAGCAATCTAAAAGCAAAGGTTTTTTGTCCTGATATTGCTCCATGTGCATATTCCAAAAAAACAGGTGGTTTTGTCAAAACATGAAAAATAAAAGTGACCAAGTATGAAGTCTGTCGTCAGGAAGTTGAAGGTCCACAGGGGGCAACTGTATCTGTAGTGATGCCACTCTAATGTCACAGTTGCCCCATGTGATGCCCTCTGCTGCCAACACTCCCCCCGCCCCTAGTACAGGCTTGAATTAGGCACGGTAAACAGAGCATAATACTGAGATTTGACACATAATGTCCAGTAAAGGTCTTCTCCATCCGAGAACCAGAGGAGTGCTTCTCCCCAGAGAGCCTGTGTAAAGGTCCTTCTTGTGTGGCGCCCCGTGAGGCTGAGACCTAACTTGAGAGGAACAGCTTCCACACCTTTCTGCCTTGTAAATGTCAGACAGGTGGATGAAAGAGAATGAAAGGGCTTGTAAGGGCTCTCAGGAGATGCTCAGCCTGGATCAAATTCTCAGCTTTTTCGACAGATCTTGTGCAGACTGAACTTGCTGTCTTACTCTGTTGCAGCTTGTTTTAATTTACTTCAGACTTGTACTGAATGCTTTCAGTGCTAACACACTGTACCTACTGTATTAGCACTGCAGAAAAACATGGCACATACATCCTCAAGGGTAATATCACTTTAATACAAAAGATACTAATATCAGCAAGTGCCCCCATCTGAAAGGGTTTCAGTGTTGGGAGCCAAACACCATGTTAATCATGTAATTGTACTGTACTAATGCATGTGAGTGTCAGACCTGTGTGTTTCAGCAGACTCAGACTTAGATAGATAGAAGATAGATGATAGATAGAAGATAGATGATAGATAGATAATACACGATAGATAGAAGCTAGATGATAGATAATAGATAGAAGATAGATAGAAGATAGATGATAGATAATAGATAATAGATGATAGATGATAGATGATAGATAGAAGATAGATAACAGATAATAGATAGAAGATAGATAGAAGATAGATGATAGATAATAGATAATAGATGATAGATGATAGATAGAAGATAGATAACAGATAATAGATAATAGATCATAGATAGAAGATAGATAATAGATAATAGATGATTGATGATAGATCATATATAGATGATAGATGATAGATGATAGATAATAGATGATAGATAGAAGATAGAAGATAGATGATAGATAATAGATGATAGGGAGAAGATAGATGATAGATGATAGATAATAGATAGAAGATAGATGATAGATAATAGATGATAGATAATAGATGATAGATAGAAGATAGATGATAGATGATAGATAGATAATAGATGATACATAATAGA